>NC_092163.1:33066638-33284138 GCF_045791955.1 Oncorhynchus clarkii lewisi | reverse complement strand
GTACAAGACAGGACAGGACAAGACAGGACAGGACAAGGCAGGACAAGACAGGGCAGGACAAGACAAGACAAGACAGGGCAGGACAGGACAAGACAGGGCAGGACAGGACAAGACAGGGCAGGACAGGACAGGGCAAGACAAGGCAGGACAAGACAAGACAGGACAGGGCAGGGCAGGGCAGGACAGGACAGGACAAGACAAGACAGGGCAGGACAAGACAAGACAGGACAGGACAGGACAGGGCAGGACAGGACAAGACAGGACAGGACAAGACAAGACAGGGCAGGACAAGGCAGGACAAGACAGGACAAGACAGGGCAGGACAAGACAGGGCAGGACAAGACAAGACAGGACAAGACAAGACAAGGCAGGACAAGACAAGACAGGACAGGGCAGGACAAGTCAAGACAAGACAGGGCAGGACAAGACAGGGCAGGACATGACAAGACTGGACAGGACAAGGCAGGGCAAGACAAGACAGGACAGGACAGGACAGGACAGGGCAGGACAAGACAGGGCAGGACAAGACAGGGCAGTACAAGACAGGACAGGACAAGACAGGACAGGACAAGGCAGGACAAGACAGGGCAGGACAAGACAAGACAAGACAGGGCAGGACAGGACAAGACAGGGCAGGACAGGACAAGACAGGGCAGGACAGGACAGGACAAGGCAGGACAAGACAAGGCAGGGCAGGGCAGGACAAGACAGGGCAGGACAAGACAGGGCAGGACAGGACAAGACAGGGCAGGACAAGACAGGGCAGGACAAGACAGGACAAGACAGGACAGGACAAGACAAGACAGGACAGGACAGGGCAGGACAGGACAAGACAAGACAAGACAGGACAAGACAGGGCAGGACAAGGCAGGACAAGACAGGGCAGGAAAAGACAGGACAAGACAGGGCAGGACAAGACAGGGCAGGACAGGACAAAGCAGGGCAGGACAAGGCAATACAGGACAAGACAGGACAAGACAGGACAAGACAGGACAAGACAAGACAGGACAGGACAGGGCAGGGCAGGGCAGGGCAGGACAGGACAGGACAAGGCAGGACAAGACAAGGCAGGGCAGGGCAGGACAAGACAAGACAGGGCAGGACAAGACAGGGCACGACAAGACAGGGCAGGACAGGACAAGACACTTTTGCTTCTGATCATAGCTAATACAATTGTTAAGGGCAGGACAGGCCAGGACAGGACAAGACAGGGCAGGACAGGACAAGACAGGGCAGGACAAGACAGGACAAGACAGGACAAGACAGGGCAGGACAAGACAGGGCAGGACAAGACAGTACAAAACAGGACAGGACAAGACAAGACAGGACAGGGCAAGACAAGGCAGGACAAGACAGGACAGGACAAGACAAGACAGGACAGGGCAAGACAAGGCAAGACAAGACAGGGCAGGGCAGGACAAGACAAGACAAGACAGGACAAGACTGGACAAGGCAGGGCAGGACAGGACAAGACAGGACAAGACAGGGCAGGACAAGACAGTACAAGACAGGACAGGACAAGACAAGACAGGACAGGGCAAGACAAGACAGGGCAGGACAGGACAAGACAGGGCAGGACAGGACAAGACAGGGCAGGACAAGGCAGGACAAGACAGGACAAGACAGGGCAGGACAGGACAAGACAGGGCAGGACAGGACAAGACAGGGCAGGACAGGACAAGACAGTACAAGACAGGACAGGACAAGACAGGGCAGGACAAGACAGGGCAGGACAAGACAGGGCAGGACAAGACAGGACAAGACAGGGCAGGACAAGACAGGACAAGACAGGGCAAGACAAGGCAGGACAAGACAGGACAGGACAGGGCAGGGCAGGGCAGGGCAGGACAGGACAGGACAAGGCAGGACAAGACAAGACAGGGCAGGACAAGACAGGGCAGGACAAGACAGGGCAGGACAAGACAGGGCAGGACAAGACAGGGCAGGACAAGACAGGACAAGACAAGACAGGGCAGGACAAGACAGGACAGGGCAGGACAAGACAGGGCAGGACAAGACAAGACAGGGCAGGACAAGACAAGACAGGACAAGACAGGGCAGGACAAGACAGGGCAGGACAAGACAGGACAAGACAGGACAAGACAGGACAAGACAGGACACGACAAGACAGGGCAGGACAAGACAGGGCAGGACAAGACAGGGCAGGACAAGACAGTACAAGACAGGACAAGACAGGACAGGGCAAGACAAGACAAGACAGGACAGGACAGGGCAGGGCAGGGCAGGACAGGACAGGACAAGGCAGGACAAGACAAGACAGGACAGGACAAGACAGGACAAGGCAGGACAAGACAAGACAGGACAGGACAGGACAGGGCAGGACAAGACAGGGCAGGACAAGACAGGGCAGTACAAGACAGGACAGGACAAGACAGGACAGGACAAGGCAGGACAAGACAGGGCAGGACAGGACAAGACAAGACAAGACAGGGCAGGACAGGACAAGACAGGGCAGGACAGGACAAGACAGGACAGAACAAGACAAGACAGGACAAGACAGGGCAGGACAGGACAAGACAAGGCAGGGCAGGACAGGACAAGACAAGACAGGGCAGGACAAGACAAGACAGGACAAGACAGGGCAGGACAAGACAGGGCAGGACAAGACAGGGCAGGACAAGACAGGGCAGGACAAGACAAGACAGGACAAGACAGGGCAGGACAAGACAGGACAAGACAGGGCAGGACAAGACAGGACAAGACAGGACAAGACAGGACAAGACAGGACATGACAAGACAGGGCAGGACAAGACAGGGCAGGACAAGACAGGGCAGGACAAGACAGTACAAGACAGGACAGGGCAAGACAAGACAAGACAGGACAGGACAGGGCAGGGCAGGGCAGGACAAGACAGGGCAGGACAGGACAAGACAAGACGACAAGACAGGGCAGGACAAGACAAGACAGGGCAGGACAAGACAGGACAAGACAGGGCAGGACAAGACAGGGCAGGACAAGACAGGACAAGACAGGGCAGGACAGGACAAGACAAGGCAGGGCAGGACAAGACAAGACAGGGCAGGACAGGGCAAGACAGGGCAGGACAAGACAGGACAAGGCAGGACAAGACAAGACAGGACAGGACAGGACAATGCAGGACAGGGCAGGACAAGACAGGGCAGGACAAGACAGGGCAGTACAAGACAGGACAGGACAAGACAGGGCAGGACAGGACAAGACAAGACAAGACAGGGCAGGACAGGACAAGACAGGGCAGGACAGGACAAGACAGGGCAGGACAGGACAGAACAAGACAAGACAGGACAAGACAGGGCAGGACAGGACAAGACAAGGCAGGGCAGGACAAGACAAGACAGGGCAGGACAGGGCAAGACAGGGCAGGACAAGACAGGGCAGGACAGGACAAGACAAGACGACAAGACAGGGCAGGACAAGACAAGACAGGGCAGGACAAGACAGGACAAGACAGGGCAGGACAAGACAAGACAAGACAAGACAGGGCAGGGCAAGACAAGACAAGACAAGACAAGACAGGGCAGGACAAGACAGGGCAGGACAAGACAAGACAGGACAAGACAAGACAGGACTGGACAGGACAAGGCAGGGCAGGACAAGACAGGGCAGGACAAGACAAGGACAAGACAGGGCAAGACAAGACAAGACAGGACAGGACAGGGCAGGGCAGGGCAGGACAGGACAGGGCAGGACAGGACAAGGCAGGACAAGACAGGGCAAGACAAGACAAGACAGGACAGGGCAGGGCAGGGCAGGGCAGGACAGGACAGGGCAGGACAAGACAGGGCAGGACAAGACAAGACAGGGCAGGACAGGACAAGACAGGGCAGGACAAGACAGGACAAGACAGGACAGGACAAGACAAGACAGGACAGGACAGGGCAGGACAGGGCAAGGCAGGACAAGACAGGGCAGGAAAAGACAGGACAGGACAAGACAGGACAGGGCAGGACAAGACAAGACAGGACAAGACAGGGCAGGACAAGGCAGGACAAGACAGGGCAGGAAAAGACAGGACAGGACAAGACAGGACAGGACAGGGCAGGACAAGACAAGACAGGACAAGACAGGGCAGGACAAGACAGGGCAGGACAGGACAAACCAGGGCAGGACAAGGCAATACAGGACAAGACAGGACAAGACAGGACAAGACAGGACAAGACAAGACAGGACAAGACAGGACAGGACAGGGCAGGGCAGGGCAGGGCAGGGCAGGACAAGACAAGGCAGGGCAGGGCAGGACAAGACAAGACAGGGCAGGACAGGGCAGGACAAGACAAGACAGGACAATGCAGGACAGGGCAGGACAAGACAGGGCAGGACAAGACAGGGCAGGACAGGACAGAACAAGACAGGACAGGACAAGGCAGGGCAGGACAAGACATGGCAGGACAGAACAAGACAAGACAGGACAAGACAGGGCAGGACAGGACAAGGCAGGGCAAGACAGGGCAGGACAGGACAAGACAAGACAAGACAACAAGACAGGGCAGGACAAGACAGGGCAGGACAAGACAGGGCAGGACAAGACAGGGCAGGACAAGACAGGACAAGACAGGGCAGGACAGGACAAGGCAGGGCAGGACAGGACAGGACAAGGCAGGGCAGGGCAGGACAAGACAAGACAGGACAAGACAAGACAGGACAAGGCAGGGCAGGACAGGACAAGACAGGGCAGGACAAGACAGGACAGGACAAGACAGGACAGGACAAGACAGGGCAGGACAAGACAGGACAGGACAGGACAGGGCAAGACAAGGCAGGACAAGACAAGACAGGACAGGACAGGACAGGGCAGGGCAGGGCAGGGCAGGACAGGACAAGACAAGACAGGGCACGACAAGACAGGGCAAGACAGGACAGGACAAGACAGGGCAGGACAAGACAGGACAAGACAAGACAGGACAAGGCAGGACAAGACAAGACAGGACAAGGCAGGACAAGACAAGACAGGACAAGGCAGGGCAGGACAGGACAAGACAGGGCAGGACAGGACAAGACAAGACAGGGCAGGACAAGACAGGACAGGACAAGACAGGGCAGGACAAGACAGGACAGGACAGGACAGGGCAAGACAAGGCAGGACAAGACAAGACAGGACAGGACAGGACAGGGCAGGGCAGGGCAGGGCAGGACAGGACAAGACAAGACAGGGCAGGACAAGACAAGACAAGACAGGACAGGACAGGGCAGGACAGGACAGGACAAGACAGGACAGGACAAGACAAGACAGGGCAGGACAAGACAGGACAAGGCAGGACAAGACAGGACAAGACAGGGCAGGACAGGGCAGGACAAGACAAGACAGGACAAGACAGGGCAGGACAAGACAAGGCAGGACAAGACAAGACAGGACAGGGCAGGACAAGGCAGGACAAGACAGGGCAGGGCAGGACAAGTCAAGACAGGACAAGGCAGGGCAGGGCAGGACAAGACAAGACAGGGCAGGACAAGACAGGGCACGACAAGACAGGGCAAGACAGGACAGGACAAGACAGGGCAGGACAAGACAGGGCAGGACAAGACAGGACAAGACAAGACAGGGCAGGACAAGACAAGACAGGACAAGGCAGGACAAGACAAGACAGGACAAGGCAGGGCAGGACAGGACAGGGCAGGACAGGACAGGACAGGACAAGACAAGACAGGGCAGGACAAGACAAGACAGGACAGGACAGGGCAGGACAGGACAAGACAGGACAGGACAAGACAAGACAGGGCAGGACAAGACAGTACAAGACAGGACAGGACAGGGCAAGACAAGGCAGGACAAGACAAGACAGGACAGGACAGGGCAGGGCAGGACAGGACAGGACAAGACAAGACAGGGCAGGACAAGACAAGACAGGACAGGACAGGGCAGGACAGGACAAGACAGGACAGGACAAGACAAGACAGGGCAGGACAAGGCAGGACAAGACAGGACAAGACAGGGCAGGACAAGACAGGGCAGGACAAGACAAGACAGGACAAGACAAGACAGGACAGGGCAGGACAAGTCAAGACAAGACAGGGCAGGACAAGACAGGGCAGGACATGACAAGACTGGACAGGACAAGGCAGGGCAGGACAAGACAGGACAGGACAGGGCAGGGCAGGGCAGGACAAGACAGGGCAGGACAAGACAGGACAAGACAGGGCAGGACAGGACAAGGCAGGGCAGGACAAGACAGGGCAGGACAAGGCAAGACAAGACAAGACAAGACAAGACAGGACTGGACAGGACAAGGCAGGACAAGACAAGACAAGACAGGACAGGACAAGACAGGGCAGGACAAGGCAGGACAAGACAGGGCAGGACAGGACAAGACAGGGCAGGACAAGACAGGGCAACACAGGACAGGACAAGACAGGACAAGACAGGGCAGGACAAGACAGGACAAGACAGGACAAGACAGGGCAGGACAAGACAAGACAGGGCAGGACAAGGCAGGACAAGACAAGACAAGACAGGACAAGTCAGGGCAGGACAAGACAGGGCAACACAGGACAAGACAGGACAAGACAGGGCAGGACAAGACAAGACAGGGCAGGACAAGGCAGGACAAGACAGGGCAGGACAGGACAAGTCAGGGCAGGACAAGACAGGGCAACACAGGACAGGACAGGACAAGACAGGGCAGGGCAGGACAAGGCAAGGCAGGACAAGACAAGACAAGACAGGGCAGGACAGGACAAGACAGGGCAGGACAAGACAGGGCAACACAGGACAGGACAGGACAAGACAAGACAGGACAAGACAAGACAAGACAGGACTGGACAGGACAAGGCAGGGCAGGACAAGACAGGACAAGACAAGACAAGACAGGAGTGGACAAGACAGGACAGGGCAGGACAAGACAGGGCAGGACAAGGCAGGACAAGGCAGGACAAGACAGGGCAGGACAAGACAGGGCAGGACAAGACAAGACAGGACAAGACAGGACAGGACAGGGCAGGACAAGACAAGGCAGGACAAGACAGGGCAGGAAAGGACAGGGCAGGACAGGACAAGACAGGGCAGGACAAGACAGGGCAACACAGGACAGGACAGGACAAGACAAGACAGGGCAGGGCAAGACAAGACAGGACAAGACAGGGCAGGACAAGACAAGGCAGGACAAGACAGGGCAGGACAAGACAAGACAGGGCAGGACAGGGCAGGACAAGACAAGACAGGGCAGGACAGGGCAGGACAAGACAGGGCAGGACAAGACAGGACAAGACAAGACAGGGCAGGACAAGACAGGACAAGACAAGACAGGGCAGGACAAGACAAGACAGGACAAGGCAGGACAAGACAAGACAGGACAAGACAGGGCAGGACAAGACAAGACAGGACAAGACAGGGCAGGACAGGACAAGACAGGGCAGGACAGGACAAGACAGGGCAGGACAAGACAGGACAAGACAAGACAGGGCAGGACAAGACAAGACAGGACAAGACAGGGCAGGACAAGGCAGGACAAGACAGGGCAGGACAGGACAAGACAGGGCAGGACAAGACAGGACAAGACAAGACAGGGCAACACAGGACAGGACAAGACAGGACAAGACAGGACAAGACAAGGCAGGACAAGACAAGACAAGACAGGACAGGGCAGGACAAGACAGGGCAGGACAAGGCAGGACAAGACAGGGCAGGACAAGACAGGGCAGGACAAGACAGGGCAACACAGGACAGGACAGGACAAGACAAGACAGGGCAGGGCAGGACAAGACAGGGCAGGACAAGACAAGACAGGGCAGGACAAGACAAGGCAGGACAAGACAAGGCAGGTCAGGACAAGACAAGACAAGACAGGGCAGGACAGGACAGGACAGGGCAGGACAAGACAAGGCAGGACAAGACAGGGCAGGACAAGACAGTACAAGACAGGACAGGACAGGACAAGACAAGACAGGACAGGGCAAGACAAGGCAGGGCAGGACAAGACAAGGCAGGGCAGGACAAGACAGGGCAGGACAAGACAGGGCAGTACAAGACAGGACAGGACAAGACAAGACAGGACAGGGCAAGACAAGGCAGGACAAGGCAAGACAAGACAGGGCAGGACAAGACAAGACAAGACAAGACAGGACAAGACATGACAAGACAGGACAAGGCAGGGCAGGACAGGACAGGACAAGACAGGGCAGGACAAGACAGTACAAGACAGGACAGGACAGGACAAGACAGGACAGGACAGGGCAAGACAAGGCAGGGCAGGACAAGACAAGGCAAGAGAGGGCAAGACAGGACAAGACAGGACAGGACAGGGCAGGGCAGGACAGGACAGGACAAGACAGGACAAGACAAGGCAGGGCAGGGCAGGACAAGACAGGGCAGGACAAGACAGGGCAGGACAAGACAGGGCAGGACAAGACAGGACAAGACAGGACAGGACAAGACAAGACAGGACAGGACAGGGCAGGACAGGACAAGACAGGACAAGACAGGGCAGGACAAGGCAGGACAAGACAGGGCAGGACAAGACAGGGCAGGACAAGACAGGGCAGGACAAGACAGGGCAGGACAAGACAGGGCAGGGCAGGACAGGACAGGACAGGACAAGACAGGACAAGACAGGACAAGACAGGACAGGACAGGGCAGGACAGGACAAGACAGGACAAGACAGGGCAGGACAAGGCAGGACAAGACAGGGCAGGAAAAGACAGGACAAGACAGGGCAGGACAAGACAGGACAGGACAAGACAGGGCAGGACAAGACAGTACAAGACAGGACAGGACAGGGCAAGACAAGGCAGGACAAGACAAGACAGGACAGGGCAGGGCAGGGCAGGACAGGACAGGACAAGACAAGACAGGGCAGGACAAGACAAGACAGGACAGGACAGGGCAGGACAGGACAAGACAGGACAGGACAAGACAAGACAGGGCAGGACAAGGCAGGACAAGACAGGACAAGACAGGGCAGGACAAGACAGGGCAGGACAAGACAAGACAGGACAAGACAAGACAAGGCAGGACAAGACAAGACAGGACAGGGCAGGACAAGTCAAGACAAGACAGGGCAGGACAAGACAGGGCAGGACATGACAAGACTGGACAGGACAAGACAGGGCAGGACAAGACAGGGCAGTACAAGACAGGACAGGACAAGACAGGACAGGACAAGGCAGGACAAGACAGGGCAGGACAAGACAAGACAAGACAGGGCAGGACAGGACAAGACAGGGCAGGACAGGACAAGACAGGGCAGGACAGGACAGGACAAGGCAGGACAAGACAAGGCAGGGCAGGGCAGGACAAGACAGGGCAGGACAAGACAGGGCAGGACAAGACAGGGCAGGACAAGACAGGGCAGGACAAGACAGGGCAGGACAAGACAGGGCAGGACAGGACAAGACAGGGCAGGACAAGACAGGGCAGGACAAGACAGGACAAGACAGGACAGGACAAGACAAGACAGGACAGGACAGGGCAGGACAGGACAAGACAAGACAAGACAGGACAAGACAGGGCAGGACAAGGCAGGACAAGACAGGGCAGGAAAAGACAGGACAAGACAGGGCAGGACAAGACAGGGCAGGACAGGACAAAGCAGGGCAGGACAAGGCAATACAGGACAAGACAGGACAAGACAGGACAAGACAGGACAAGACAAGACAGGACAGGACAGGGCAGGGCAGGGCAGGGCAGGACAGGACAGGACAAGGCAGGACAAGACAAGGCAGGGCAGGGCAGGACAAGACAAGACAGGGCAGGACAAGACAGGGCACGACAAGACAGGGCAGGACAGGACAAGACAGGGCAGGACAAGACAGGACAAGACAGGACAAGACAGGGCAGGACAAGACAGGGCAGGACAAGACAGTACAAAACAGGACAGGACAGGACAAGACAGGACAGGACAGGGCAAGACAAGGCAGGACAAGACAGGACAGGACAAGACAAGACAGGACAGGGCAAGACAAGGCAAGACAAGACAGGGCAGGGCAGGACAAGACAAGACAAGACAGGACAAGACTGGACAAGGCAGGGCAGGACAGGACAAGACAGGACAAGACAGGGCAGGACAAGACAGTACAAGACAGGACAGGACAAGACAAGACAGGACAGGGCAAGACAAGGCAGGGCAGGACAAGACAGGGCAGGACAGGACAAGACAGGGCAGGACAGGACAAGACAGGGCAGGACAAGACAGGACAAGGCAGGACAAGACAGGACAAGACAGGGCAGGACAGGACAAGACAGGGCAGGACAGGACAAGACAGGGCAGGACAGGACAAGACAGGGCAGGACAGGGCAGGACAAGACAGTACAAGACAGGACAGGACAAGACAGGGCAGGACAAGACAGGGCAGGACAAGACAGGGCAGGACAAGACAGGACAAGACAGGGCAAGACAAGGCAGGACAAGACAGGACAGGACAGGGCAGGGCAGGGCAGGGCAGGACAGGACAGGACAAGGCAGGACAAGACAAGACAGGGCAGGACAAGACAGGGCAGGACAAGACAGGGCAGGACAAGACAGGGCAGGACAAGACAGGGCAGGACAAGACAGGACAAGACAAGACAGGGCAGGACAAGACAGGACAGGGCAGGACAAGACAGGGCAGGACAAGACAAGACAGGGCAGGACAAGACAAGACAGGACAAGACAGGGCAGGACAAGACAGGGCAGGACAAGACAGGACAAGACAGGACAAGACAGGACAAGACAGGACACGACAAGACAGGGCAGGACAAGACAGGGCAGGACAAGACAGGGCAGGACAAGACAGTACAAGACAGGACAAGACAGGACAGGGCAAGACAAGACAAGACAGGACAGGACAGGGCAGGGCAGGGCAGGACAGGACAGGACAAGGCAGGACAAGACAAGACAGGGCAGGACAAGACAGGACAAGGCAGGACAAGACAAGACAGGACAGGACAGGACAGGGCAGGACAAGACAGGACAGGACAAGGCAGGACAAGACAGGGCAGGACAGGACAAGACAAGACAAGACAGGGCAGGACAGGACAAGACAGGGCAGGACAGGACAAGACAGGACAGAACAAGACAAGACAGGACAAGACAGGGCAGGACAGGACAAGACAAGGCAGGGCAGGACAGGACAAGACAAGACAGGGCAGGACAAGACAAGACAGGACAAGACAGGGCAGGACAAGACAGGGCAGGACAAGACAGGGCAGGACAAGACAGGGCAGGACAAGACAAGACAGGACAAGACAGGGCAGGACAAGACAGGACAAGACAGGGCAGGACAAGACAGGACAAGACAGGACAAGACAGGACAAGACAGGACATGACAAGACAGGGCAGGACAAGACAGGGCAGGACAAGACAGGGCAGGACAAGACAGTACAAGACAGGACAGGGCAAGACAAGACAAGACAGGACAGGACAGGGCAGGGCAGGGCAGGACAAGACAGGGCAGGACAGGACAAGACAAGACGACAAGACAGGGCAGGACAAGACAAGACAGGGCAGGACAAGACAGGACAAGACAGGGCAGGACAAGACAGGGCAGGACAAGACAGGACAAGACAGGGCAGGACAGGACAAGACAAGGCAGGGCAGGACAAGACAAGACAGGGCAGGACAGGGCAAGACAGGGCAGGACAAGACAGGACAAGGCAGGACAAGACAAGACAGGACAGGACAGGACAATGCAGGACAGGGCAGGACAAGACAGGGCAGGACAAGACAGGGCAGTACAAGACAGGACAGGACAAGACAGGGCAGGACAGGACAAGACAAGACAAGACAGGGCAGGACAGGACAAGACAGGGCAGGACAGGACAAGACAGGGCAGGACAGGACAGAACAAGACAAGACAGGACAAGACAGGGCAGGACAGGACAAGACAAGGCAGGGCAGGACAAGACAAGACAGGGCAGGACAGGGCAAGACAGGGCAGGACAAGACAGGACAAGACAGGGCAGGACAAGACAAGACAAGACAGGGCAGGACAGGACAAGACAGGGCAGGACAAGACAAGACAAGACAGGGCAGGACAAGGCAGGGCAGGACAAGACAGGGCAGGACAGGACAAGACAGGGCAGGACAAGACAGGACAAGACAAGACAAGACAGGGCAGGGCAAGACAAGACAAGACAAGACAAGACAGGGCAGGACAAGACAGGGCAGGACAAGACAAGACAGGACAAGACAGGACAGGGCAGGACAGGACAAGGCAGGACAAGACAGGGCAAGACAAGACAAGACAGGACAGGGCAGGGCAGGGCAGGGCAGGACAGGACAGGGCAGGACAAGACAGGGCAGGACAAGACAAGACAGGGCAGGACAGGACAAGACAGGGCAGGAAAAGACAGGACAGGACAAGACAGGACAGGGCAGGACAAGACAAGACAGGACAAGACAGGGCAGGACAAGGCAGGACAAGACAGGGCAGGAAAAGACAGGACAGGACAAGACAGGACAGGACAGGGCAGGACAAGACAAGACAGGACAAGACAGGGCAGGACAAGACAGGGCAGGACAGGACAAACCAGGGCAGGACAAGGCAATACAGGACAAGACAGGACAAGACAGGACAAGACAGGACAAGACAAGACAGGACAAGACAGGACAGGACAGGGCAGGGCAGGGCAGGGCAGGGCAGGGCAGGACAAGACAAGGCAGGGCAGGGCAGGACAAGACAAGACAGGGCAGGACAGGGCAGGACAAGACAAGACAGGACAATGCAGGACAGGGCAGGACAAGACAGGGCAGGACAAGACAGGGCAGGACAGGACAGAACAAGACAGGACAGGACAAGGCAGGGCAGGACAGGACAAGGCAGGGCAGGACAAGACATGGCAGGACAGAACAAGACAAGACAGGACAAGACAGGGCAGGACAGGACAAGGCAGGGCAAGACAGGGCAGGACAGGACAAGACAAGACAAGACAACAAGACAGGGCAGGACAAGACAGGGCAGGACAAGACAGGGCAGGACAAGACAGGGCAGGACAAGACAGGACAAGACAGGGCAGGACAGGACAAGGCAGGGCAGGACAGGACAGGACAAGGCAGGGCAGGGCAGGACAAGACAAGACAGGACAAGACAAGACAGGACAAGGCAGGGCAGGACAGGACAAGACAGGGCAGGACAAGACAGGACAGGACAAGACAGGACAGGACAAGACAGGGCAGGACAAGACAGGACAGGACAGGACAGGGCAAGACAAGGCAGGACAAGACAAGACAGGACAGGACAGGACAGGGCAGGGCAGGGCAGGGCAGGACAGGACAAGACAAGACAGGGCACGACAAGACAGGGCAAGACAGGACAGGACAAGACAGGGCAGGACAAGACAGGACAAGACAGGACAAGGCAGGACAAGACAAGACAGGACAAGGCAGGACAAGACAAGACAGGACAAGGCAGGGCAGGACAGGACAAGACAGGGCAGGACAGGACAAGACAAGACAGGGCAGGACAAGACAGGACAGGACAAGACAGGGCAGGACAAGACAGGACAGGACAGGACAGGGCAAGACAAGGCAGGACAAGACAAGACAGGACAGGACAGGACAGGGCAGGGCAGGGCAGGGCAGGACAGGACAAGACAAGACAGGACAGGACAAGACAGGACAAGGCAGGACAAGACAGGACAAGACAGGGCAGGACAGGGCAGGACAAGACAAGACAGGACAAGACAGGGCAGGACAAGACAAGGCAGGACAAGACAAGACAGGACAGGGCAGGACAAGGCAGGACAAGACAGGGCAGGGCAGGACAAGTCAAGACAGGACAAGGCAGGGCAGGGCAGGACAAGACAAGACAGGGCAGGACAAGACAGGGCACGACAAGACAGGGCAAGACAGGACAGGACAAGACAGGGCAGGACAAGACAGGGCAGGACAAGACAGGACAAGACAAGACAGGGCAGGACAAGACAAGACAGGACAAGGCAGGACAAGACAAGACAGGACAAGGCAGGGCAGGACAGGACAGGGCAGGACAGGACAAGACAAGACAGGGCAGGACAAGACAGGACAGGACAAGACAGGGCAGGACAAGACAGTACAAGACAGGACAGGACAGGGCAAGACAAGGCAGGACAAGACAAGACAGGACAGGGCAGGGCAGGGCAGGACAGGACAGGACAAGACAAGACAGGGCAGGACAAGACAAGACAGGACAGGACAGGGCAGGACAGGACAAGACAGGACAGGACAAGACAAGACAGGGCAGGACAAGGCAGGACAAGACAGGACAAGACAGGGCAGGACAAGACAGGGCAGGACAAGACAAGACAGGACAAGACAAGGCAGGACAAGACAAGACAGGACAGGGCAGGACAAGTCAAGACAAGACAGGGCAGGACAAGACAGGGCAGGACATGACAAGACTGGACAGGACAAGGCAGGGCAGGACAAGACAGGACAGGACAGGGCAGGGCAGGGCAGGACAAGACAGGGCAGGACAAGACAGGACAAGACAGGGCAGGACAGGACAAGGCAGGGCAGGACAGGGCAGGACAAGACAGGGCAGGACAAGACAGGGCAGGACAAGGCAAGACAAGACAAGACAAGACAAGACAGGACTGGACAGGACAAGGCAGGACAAGACAAGACAAGACAGGACAGGACAAGACAGGGCAGGACAAGGCAGGACAAGACAGGGCAGGACAGGACAAGACAGGGCAGGACAGGACAAGACAGGGCAGGACAGGACAAGACAGGACAAGACAGGGCAGGACAAGACAGGACAAGACAGGACAAGACAGGGCAGGACAAGACAAGACAGGGCAGGACAAGGCAGGACAAGACAAGACAAGACAGGACAGGGCAGGACAAGACAGGGCAGGACAAGGCAGGACAAGACAGGGCAGGGCAGGACAAGTCAGGGCAGGACAAGACAGGGCAACACAGGACAGGACAGGACAAGACAGGGCAGGGCAGGACAAGGCAAGGCAGGACAAGACAAGACAAGACAGGGCAGGACAGGACAAGACAGGGCAGGACAAGACAGGGCAACACAGGACAGGACAGGACAAGACAAGACAGGACAAGACAAGACAAGACAGGACTGGACAGGACAAGGCAGGGCAGGACAAGACAGGACAAGACAAGACAAGACAGGAGTGGACAAGACAGGACAGGGCAGGACAAGACAGGGCAGGACAAGGCAGGACAAGGCAGGACAAGACAGGGCAGGACAAGACAGGACAAGACAGGACAGGGCAGGAAAGGACAGGGCAGGACAGGACAAGACAGGGCAGGACAAGACAGGGCAACACAGGACAGGACAGGACAAGACAAGACAGGGCAGGGCAAGACAAGACAGGACAAGACAGGGCAGGACAAGACAGGGCAGGACAGGGCAGGACAAGACAGGGCAGGACAAGACAGGACAAGACAAGACAGGGCAGGACAAGACAAGACAGGACAAGGCAGGACAAGACAAGACAGGACAAGACAGGGCAGGACAAGACAAGACAGGACAAGACAGGGCAGGACAGGACAAGACAGGGCAGGACAGGACAAGACAGGGCAGGACAAGACAGGACAAGACAAGACAGGGCAGGACAAGACAAGACAGGACAAGACAGGGCAGGACAAGGCAGGACAAGACAGGGCAGGACAGGACAAGACAGGGCAGGACAAGACAGGACAAGACAAGACAGGGCAACACAGGACAGGACAAGACAGGACAAGACAGGACAAGGCAGGACAAGACAAGACAAGACAGGACAGGGCAGGACAAGACAGGGCAGGACAAGGCAGGACAAGACAGGGCAGGACAGGACAAGACAGGGCAGGACAAGACAGGGCAACACAGGACAGGACAGGACAAGACAGGGCAGGACAAGACAAGACAAGACAGGACTGGACAGGACAAGGCAGGGCAGGACAAGACAGGACAAGACAAGACAAGACAGGGCAGGACAAGACAAGGCAGGACAAGACAAGGCAGGGCAGGACAAGACAAGACAGGGCAGGACAGGACAGGACAGGGCAGGACAAGACAAGGCAGGACAAGACAGGGCAGGACAAGACAGTACAAGACAGGACAGGACAGGACAAGACAAGACAGGACAGGGCAAGACAAGGCAGGGCAGGACAAGACAAGGCAGGGCAGGACAAGACAGGGCAGGACAAGACAGGGCAGTACAAGACAGGACAGGACAAGACAAGACAGGACAGGGCAAGACAAGGCAGGACAAGGCAAGACAAGACAGGGCAGGACAAGACAAGACAAGACAAGACAGGACAAGACATGACAAGACAGGACAAGGCAGGGCAGGACAGGACAGGACAAGACAGGGCAGGACAAGACAGTACAAGACAGGACAGGACAGGACAAGACAGGACAGGACAGGGCAAGACAAGGCAGGGCAGGACAAGACAAGGCAAGAGAGGGCAAGACAGGACAAGACAGGACAGGACAGGGCAGGGCAGGACAGGACAGGACAAGGCAGGACAAGACAAGGCAGGGCAGGGCAGGACAAGACAGGGCAGGACAAGACAGGGCAGGACAAGACAGGGCAGGACAAGACAGGACAAGACAGGACAGGACAAGACAAGACAGGACAGGACAGGGCAGGACAAGACAAGACAGGACAAGACAGGGCAGGACAAGGCAGGACAAGACAGGGCAGGACAAGACAGGGCAGGACAAGACAGGGCAGGACAAGACAGGGCAGGACAAGACAGGGCAGGGCAGGACAAGACAGGGCAGGACAAGACAGGACAAGACAGGACAAGACAGGACAGGACAGGGCAGGACAGGACAAGACAGGACAAGACAGGGCAGGACAAGGCAGGACAAGACAGGGCAGGAAAAGACAGGACAAGACAGGGCAGGACAAGACAGGACAGGACAAGACAGGGCAGGACAAGACAGTACAAGACAGGACAGGACAGGGCAAGACAAGGCAGGACAAGACAAGACAGGACAGGGCAGGGCAGGGCAGGACAGGACAGGACAAGACAAGACAGGGCAGGACAAGACAAGACAGGACAGGACAGGGCAGGACAGGACAAGACAGGACAGGACAAGACAAGACAGGGCAGGACAAGGCAGGACAAGACAGGACAAGACAGGGCAGGACAAGACAGGGCAGGACAAGACAAGACAGGACAAGACAAGACAAGGCAGGACAAGACAAGACAGGACAGGGCAGGACAAGTCAAGACAAGACAGGGCAGGACAAGACAGGGCAGGACATGACAAGACTGGACAGGACAAGGCAGGGCAGGACAAGACAGGACAGGACAGGGCAGGGCAGGGCAGGACAAGACAGGGCAGGACAAGACAGGACAAGACAGGGCAGGACAGGACAAGGCAGGGCAGGACAGGGCAGGACAAGACAGGGCAGGACAAGACAGGGCAGGACAAGGCAAGACAAGGCAGGACAAGACAAGACAAGACAGGACAGGACAAGACAGGGCAGGACAAGGCAGGACAAGACAGGGCAGGACAGGACAAGACAGGGCAGGACAAGACAGGGCAACACAGGACAGGACAAGACAGGACAAGACAGGGCAGGACAAGACAGGACAAGACAGGACAAGACAGGGCAGGACAAGACAAGACAGGGCAGGACAAGGCAGGACAAGACAAGACAAGACAGGACAGGGCAGGACAAGACAGGGCAGGACAAGGCAGGACAGGACAAGACAAGGCAGGACAAGGCAAGACAAGACAGGACAAGACAGGACAAGACTGGACAAGGCAGGGCAGGACAAGACAGTACAAGACAGGACAGGACAAGACAAGACAGGACAGGGCAAGACAAGGCAGGGCAGGACAAGACAAGACAGGGCAGGACAAGACAGGGCAGGACAAGACAGGGCAAGACAGGGCAGGACAGGGCAAGACAGGGCAGGACAGGGCAAGACAGGGAAGGACAGGACAAGACAAGGCAAGACAAGACAAGACAGGACAAGACAGGACAAGACAGGACAAGGCAGGGCAGGACAAGACAGGACAGGACAAGACAGGGCAGGACAAGACAGTACAAGACAGGACAGGACAGGACAAGACAAGACAGGACAGTACAAGACAGGGCAGGACAAGACAGGGCAGTACAAGACAGGACAGGACAAGACAAGACAGGACAGGGCAAGACAAGGCAGGACAAGGCAAGACAAGACAGGGCAGGACAAGACAAGACAAGACAAGACAGGACAAGACATGACAAGACAGGACAAGGCAGGGCAGGACAGGACAGGACAAGACAGGGCAGGACAAGACAGTACAAGACAGGACAGGACAGGACAAGACAGGACAGGACAGGGCAAGACAAGGCAGGGCAGGACAAGACAAGGCAAGAGAGGGCAAGACAGGACAAGACAGGACAGGACAGGGCAGGGCAGGACAGGACAGGACAAGGCAGGACAAGACACGGCAGGGCAGGGCAGGACAAGACAGGGCAGGACAAGACAGGGCAGGACAAGACAGGGCAGGACAAGACAGGGCAGGGCAGGACAAGACAGGGCAGGACAAGACAGGACAAGACAGGACAGGACAAGACAAGACAGGACAGGACAGGGCAGGACAGGACAAGACAAGACAGGACAAGACAGGGCAGGACAAGGCAGGACAAGACAGGGCAGGACAAGACAGGGCAGGACAAGACAGGGCAGGACAAGACAGGGCAGGACAAGACAGGGCAGGGCAGGACAAGACAGGGCAGGACAAGACAGGACAAGACAGGACAGGACAAGACAGGACAGGACAGGGCAGGACAGGACAAGACAGGACAAGACAGGGCAGGACAAGGCAGGACAAGACAGGGCAGGAAAAGACAGGACAAGACAGGGCAGGACAAAGCAGGGCAGGACAAGGCAATACAGGACAAGACAGGACAAGACAGGACAAGACAGGACAAGACAGGACAGGGCAGGGCAGGGCAGGACAGGACAGGACAAGGCAGGACAAGACAAGGCAGGGCAGGGCAGGACAAGACAAGACAGGGCAGGACAAGACAGGGCAGGACAAAGCAGGGCAGGACAAGGCAATACAGGACAAGACAGGACAAGACAGGACAAGACAGGACAAGACAGGACAAGACAAGACAGGACAGGGCAGGGCAGGGCAGGGCAGGACAAGACAAGGCAGGGCAGGGCAGGACAAGACAAGACAGGGCAGGACAGGGCAGGACAAGACAAGACAGGACAATGCAGGACAGGGCAGGACAAGACAGGGCAGGACAAGACAGGGCAGTACAAGACAGGACAGAACAAGACAGGACAGGACAAGGCAGGGCAGGACAAGACAGGGCAGGACAGGACAAGACAAGACAGGGCAGGACAAGACAGGGCAGGACAGGACAAGGCAGGGCAGGACAAGACATGGCAGGACAGAACAAGACAAGACAGGACAAGACAGGGCAGGACAGGACAAGGCAGGGCAAGACAGGGCAGGACAGGGCAGGACAAGACAGGGCAGGACAGGACAAGGCAGGGCAGGACAAGACAAGACGACAAGACAGGGCAGGACAAGACAGGGCAGGACAAGACAAGACAGGACAAGACAGGGCAGGACAAGACAGGGCAGGACAAGACAGGGCAGGACAAGACAGGACAAGACAGGACAAGGCAGGGCAGGACAGGACAAGGCAGGGCAGGACAAGACAAGACAGGGCAGGACAAGACAGGGCACGACAAGACAGGGCAAGACAGGACAGGACAAGACAGGGCAGGACAAGACAGGGCAGGAC
This sequence comes from Oncorhynchus clarkii lewisi, assembly GCF_045791955.1. Lineage (NCBI taxonomy): Eukaryota > Metazoa > Chordata > Actinopteri > Salmoniformes > Salmonidae > Oncorhynchus > Oncorhynchus clarkii. The sequence continues at coordinate 33,264,530 of NC_092163.1, read as the reverse complement.
AAGACAGGACAAGACAAGACAAGGCAGGACAAGACAAGACAGGACAAGGCAGGACAAGACAAGACAGGACAAGGCAGGGCAGGACAGGACAAGACAGGGCAGGACAAGACAGGACAGGACAAGACAGGGCAGGACAAGACAGGACAGGACAGGACAGGGCAAGACAAGGCAGGACAAGACAAGACAAGACAGGACAAGACTGGACAAGGCAGGGCAGGACAGGACAAGACAGGACAAGACAGGGCAGGACAAGACAGTACAAGACAGGACAGGACAAGACAAGACAGGACAGGGCAAGACAAGGCAGGGCAGGACAAGACAGGACAGGACAGGGCAAGACAAGGCAGGGCAGGACAAGACAAGGCAATACAGGACAAGACAGGGCAGGGCAGGGCAGGGCAGGACAGGACAAGGCAGGACAAGACAAGGCAGGGCAGGACAAGACAGGGCAGGACAAGACAGGGCAGGACAAGACAGGGCAGGACAAGACAGGGCAGGACAGGACAAGACAGGGCAGGACAGGACAAGACAGGGCAGGACAAGACAGGACAAGACAAGACAGGACAAGGCAGGACAAGACAAGAAAGGACAAGACAGGGCAGGACAGGACAAGACAGGGCAGGACAAGACAGGGCAGGACAGGACAAGACAGGGCAGGACAGGGCAGGACAAGACAGTACAAGACAGGACAGGACAAGACAGGGCAGGACAAGACAGGGCAGGACAAGACAGGGCAGGACAAGACAGGGCAGGACAAGACAAGACAGGACAAGACAGGGCAGGACAAGACAGGACAAGACAGGGCAAGACAAGGCAGGACAAGACAGGGCAGGACAAGACAGGACAAGACAGGACAAGACAGGACAAGACAGGACACGACAAGACAGGGCAGGACAAGACAGGACAGGACAAGGCAGGGCAGGACAAGACAGGGCAGGACAGGACAAGACAAGACAGGGCAGGACAGGACAAGACAGGGCAGGACAGGACAAGACAGGGCAGGACAAGACAGGGCAGGACAGGACAAGACAAGACAGGGCAGGGCAGGGCAGGACAGGACAAGGCAGGACAAGACAAGGCAGGGCAGGACAAGACAGGGCAGGACAAGACAAGACAGGACAAGACAGGACAAGACAGGACAAGACAGGACAAGACAGGGCAGGACAAGACAGGACAAGACAGGACAAGACAGGACAAGACAGGACACGACAAGACAGGGCAGGACAAGACAGGGCAGGACAAGACAGGGCAGGACAAGACAGTACAAGACAGGACAAGACAGGACAGGGCAAGACAAGACAGGGCAGGACAAGACAGGGCAACACAGGACAGGACAGGACAGGACAGGACAGGACAAGGCAGGACAAGACAAGACAAGACAGGGCAGGACAAGACAGGACAAGACAAGACAGGACAGGACAGGACAGGACAATGCAGGACAGGGCAGGACAAGACAGGGCAGGACAAGACAGGGCAGTACAAGACAGGGCAGGACAAGACAGGACAGGACAAGGCAGGGCAGGACAAGACAGGGCAGGACAGGACAAGACAAGACAGGGCAGGACAGGACAAGACAGGGCAGGACAGGACAAGACAGGGCAGGACAAGGCAGGACAAGACAGGGCAGGACAGGACAAGACAGGGCAGGACAAGACAGGGCAACACAGGACAGGACAGGACAGGACAAGACAAGACAGGGCAGGGCAGGACAAGACAAGACAGGGCAGGACAAGACAAGACAAGACAAGACAGGACTGGACAGGACAAGGCAGGGCAGGACAAGACAGGACAAGACAAGACAAGACAGGGCAGGACAAGACAAGGCAGGACAAGACAAGGCAGGGCAGGACAAGACAAGACAAGACAGGGCAGGACAGGACAGGGCAGGACAGGACAGGGCAGGACAAGACAAGGCAGGACAAGACAGGACAGGACAAGACAGGACAGGACAGGGCAAGACAAGGCAGGACAAGGCAAGACAAGACAGGACAAGACAGGACAAGACAGGACAAGACTGGACAAGGCAGGGCAGGACAAGACAAGACAGGGCAGGACAAGACAGGGCAGGACAAGACAGGGCAAGACAGGGCAGGACAGGGCAAGACAGGGCAGGACAGGGCAAGACAGGGCAGGACAGGACAAGACAAGGCAAGACAAGACAAGACAGGACAAGACAGGACAAGACAGGACAAGGCAGGGCAGGACAGGACAAGACAGGACAGGACAAGACAGGGCAGGACAAGACAGTACAAGACAGGACAGGACAAGACAAGACAGGACAGGGCAAGACAAGGCAGTGCAGGGCAGGACAAGACAAGGCAGGGCAGGACAAGACAGGGCAGGACAAGACAGGGCAGTACAAGACAGGACAGGACAAGACAAGACAGGACAGGGCAAGACAAGGCAGGACAAGGCAAGACAAGACAGGGCAGGACAAGACAAGACAAGACAGGACAAGACATGTCAAGACAGGACAAGGCAGGGCAGGACAGGACAGGACAGGACAAGACAGGACAGGGCAAGACAAGGCAGGGCAGGACAAGACAAGGCAAGAGAGGGCAAGACAGGACAAGACAGGACAAGACAGGACAGGACAGGGCAGGGCAGGACAGGACAGGACAAGGCAGGACAAGACAAGGCAGGGCAGGGCAGGACAAGACAGGGCAGGACAAGACAGGGCAGGACAGGACAAGACAGGGCAGGACAAGACAGGGCAGGACAAGACAGGACAAGACAGGACAGGACAAGACAAGACAGGACAGGACAGGACAGGGCAGGGCAGGACAGGACAGGACAAGACAGGACAGGACAAGACAGGGCAGGACAAGACAGTACAAGACAGGACAGGACAGGACAAGACAGGACAAGGCAGGGCAGGACAGGACAGGACAAGACAGGACAAGGCAGGGCAGGACAGGACAGGACAAGACAGGACAGGACAAGACAGGGCAGGACAAGACAGTACAAGACAGGACAGGACAGGACAAGACAAGACAGGACAGGGCAAGACAAGGCAGGGCAGGACAAGACAAGGCAGGGCAGGACAAGACAGGGCAGGACAAGACAGGGCAGTACAAGACAGGACAGGACAAGACAAGACAGGACAGGGCAAGACAAGGCAGGACAAGGCAAGACAAGACAGGGCAGGACAAGACAAGACAAGACAAGACAGGACAAGACATGACAAGACAGGACAAGGCAGGGCAGGACAAGACAGTACAAGACAGGACAGGACAGGGCAAGACAAGGCAGGGCAGGACAAGACAAGGCAAGAGAGGGCAAGACAGGACAAGACAGGACAAGACAGGACAGGACAGGGCAGGGCAGGACAGGACAGGACAAGGCAGGACAAGACAAGGCAGGGCAGGGCAGGACAAGACAGGGCAGGACAAGACAGGGCAGGACAAGACAGGGCAGGACAAGACAGGGCAGGACAAGACAGGGCAGGGCAGGACAGGGCAGGGCAGGACAAGACAGGACAAGACAGGACAGGACAAGACAAGACAGGACAGGACAGGGCAGGACAGGACAAGACAAGACAGGACAAGACAGGGCAGGACAAGGCAGGACAAGACAGGGCAGGACAAGACAGGGCAGGACAAGACAGGGCAGGACAAGACAGGGCAGGACAAGACAGGGCAGGACAAGACAGGGCAGGGCAGGACAAGACAGGGCAGGACAAGACAGGACAAGACAGGACAGGACAAGACAAGACAGGACAGGACAGGGCAGGACAGGACAAGACAGGACAAGACAGGGCAGGAAAAGACAGGACAAGACAGGGCAGGACAAGACAGGGCAGGACAAAGCAGGGCAGGACAAGGCAATACAGGACAAGACAGGACAAGACAGGACAAGACAGGACAAGACAAGACAGGACAGGACAGGGCAGGGCAGGGCAGGGCAGGACAGGACAGGACAAGGCAGGACAAGACAAGGCAGGGCAGGGCAGGACAAGACAAGACAGGGCAGGACAGGACAAGACACTTTTGCTTCTGATCATAGCTAATACAATTGTTAAGGGCAGGACAGGCCAGGACAGGACAAGACAGGGCAGGACAGGACAAGACAGGGCAGGACAAGACAGGACAAGACAGGACAAGACAAGACAGGGCAGGACAAGACAGGGCAGGACAAGACAGTACAAAACAGGACAGGACAGGACAAGACAGGACAGGGCAAGACAAGGCAGGACAAGACAGGGCAGTACAAGACAGGACAGGACAGGACAAGACAGGACAGGGCAAGACAAGGCAAGACAGGGCAGGGCAGGACAAGACAAGACAAGACAGGACAAGACTGGACAAGGCAGGGCAGGACAGGACAAGACAGGACAAGACAGGGCAGGACAAGACAGTGCAAGACAGGACAAGACAAGACAGGACAGGACAGGGCAAGACAAGGCAGGGCAGGACAAGACAGGACAGGACAGGGCAAGACAAGGCAGGGCAGGACAAGACAAGGCAATACAGGACAAGACAGGACAAGACAGGACAAGACAGGACAAGACAGGACAGGGCAGGGCAGGGCAGGGCAGGACAGGACAAGGCAGGACAAGACAAGGCAGGGCAGGACAAGACAAGACAGGGCAGGACAAGACAGGGCAGGACAAGACAGGGCAGGACAGGACAAGACAGGGCAGGACAGGACAAGACAGGGCAGGACAAGACAGGACAAGACAAGACAGGACAAGGCAGGACAAGACAAGACAGGACAAGACAGGGCAGGACAGGACAAGACAGGGCAGGACAAGACAGGGCAGGACAGGACAAGACAGGGCAGGACAGGGCAGGACAAGACAGTACAAGACAGGACAGGACAAGACAGGGCAGGACAAGACAGGGCAGGACAAGACAGGGCAGGACAAGACAGGGCAGGACAAGACAGGGCAGGACAAGACAAGACAGGACAAGACAGGGCAGGACAAGACAGGACAAGACAGGGCAAGACAAGGCAGGACAAGACAGGACAGGACAGGGCAGGGCAGGGCAGGGCAGGGCAGGGCAGGGCAGGACAGGACAGGACAAGGCAGGACAAGACAAGGCAGGACAAGACAGGGCAGGACAAGACAGGGCAGGACAAGACAGGACAAGACAAGACAAGACAGGGCAGGACAAGACAGGGCAGGACAAGACAGGGCAGGACAAGACAAGACAGGACAAGACAGGACAAGACAGGACAAGACAGGGCAGGACAAGACAGGACAAGACAGGACAAGACAGGACAAGACAGGACACGACAAGACAGGGCAGGACAAGACAGGGCAGGACAAGACAGGGCAGGACAAGACAGTACAAGACAGGACAAGACAGGACAGGGCAAGACAAGACAGGACAGGGCAGGGCAGGGCAGGACAGGACAGGACAAGGCAGGACAAGACAAGACAGGGCAGGACAAGACAGGACAAGGCAGGACAAGACAAGACAGGACAGGACAGGACAGGACAATGCAGGACAGGGCAGGACAAGACAGGGCAGGACAAGACAGGGCAGTACAAGACAGGACAGGACAAGACAGGACAGGACAAGGCAGGGCAGGACAAGACAGGGCAGGACAGGACAAGACAAGACAAGACAGGGCAGGACAGGACAAGACAGGGCAGGACAGGACAAGACAGGGCAGGACAAGGCAGGACAAGACAGGGCAGGACAGGACAAGACAGGGCAGGACAAGACAGGGCAACACAGGACAGGACAGGACAAGACAAGACAGGGCAGGGCAGGACAAGACAAGACAGGGCAGGACAAGACAAGGCAGGGCAGGACAAGACAAGACAGGGCAGGACAGGACAGGGCAGGACAGGACAGGGCAGGACAAGACAAGGCAGGACAAGACAGGACAGGACAAGACAGGACAGGACAGGGCAAGACAGGACAAGACTGGACAAGGCAGGGCAGGACAAGACAGTACAAGACAGGACAGGACAAGACAAGACAGGACAGGGCAAGACAAGGCAGGGCAGGACAAGACAGGGCAGGACAGGACAAGACAGGGCAGGACAAGACAGGACAAGACAAGACAAGACAGGGCAGGGCAAGACAAGACAAGACAAGACAAGACAGGGCAGGACAGGGCAGGACAGGACAAGACAGGGCAGGACAAGACAAGACAGGACAAGGCAGGACAAGACAAGACAGGGCAGGACAGGACAAGACAAGACAGGGCAGGACAAGACAGGGCAGGACAAGACAGGACAAGACAGGGCAGGACAAGACAGGACAAGACAGGGCAAGACAAGGCAGGACAAGACAGGACAGGACAGGGCAGGGCAGGGCAGGGCAGGACAGGACAGGACAAGGCAGGACAAGACAAGACAGGGCAGGACAAGACAGGGCAGGACAAGACAGGGCAGGACAAGACAGGGCAGGACAAGACAAGACAAGACAGGGCAGGACAAGACAGGACAGGACAAGACAGGGCAGGACAAGACAGGGCAGGACAAGACAAGACAGGGCAGGACAAGACAAGACAGGACAAGACAGGGCAGGACAAGACAGGGCAGGACAAGACAGGACAAGACAGGACAAGACAGGACAAGACAGGACACGACAAGACAGGGCAGGACAAGACAGGGCAGGACAAGACAGGGCAGGACAAGACAGTACAAGACAGGACAAGACAGGACAGGGCAAGACAAGACAGGACAGGACAGGGCAGGGCAGGGCAGGACAGGACAGGACAAGGCAGGACAAGACAAGACAGGGCAGGACAAGACAGGACAAGGCAGGACAAGACAAGACAGGACAGGACAGGACAGGGCAGGACAAGACAGGGCAGGACAAGACAGGGCAGTACAAGACAGGACAGGACAAGACAGGACAGGACAAGGCAGGACAGGGCAGGACAGGACAAGACAGGGCAGGACAGGACAAGACAGGGCAGGACAGGACAAGACAGGGCAGGACAGAACAAGACAAGACAGGACAAGACAGGGCAGGACAGGACAAGACAAGGCAGGGCAGGACAGGACAAGACAAGACAGGGCAGGACAAGACAAGACAGGACAAGACAGGGCAGGACAAGACAGGGCAGGACAAGACAGGGCAGGACAAGACAGGGCAGGACAAGACAAGACAGGACAAGACAGGGCAGGACAAGACAGGACAAGACAGGGCAGGACAAGACAGGACAAGACAGGACAAGACAGGACAAGACAGGACATGACAAGACAGGGCAGGACAAGACAGGGCAGGACAAGACAGGGCAGGACAAGACAGTACAAGACAGGACAGGGCAAGACAAGACAAGACAGGACAGGACAGGGCAGGGCAGGGCAGGACAGGACAAGGCAGGACAAGACAAGACAGGACAAGACAAGACAGGGCAGGACAAGACAGGACAAGGCAGGACAAGACAAGACAGGACAGGACAATGCAGGACAGGGCAGGACAAGACAGGGCAGGACAAGACAGGGCAGTACAAGACAGGACAGGACAAGACAGGACAGGACAAGGCAGGGCAGGACAAGACAGGGCAGGACAGGACAAGACAAGACAGGGCAGGACAGGACAGGGCAGGACAGGACAAGACAGGGCAGGACAGGACAGAACAAGACAAGACAGGACAAGACAGGGCAGGACAGGACAAGACAAGGCAGGGCAGGACAAGACAAGACAGGGCAGGACAGGGCAAGACAGGGCAGGACAAGACAGGGCAGGACAGGACAAGACAAGACGACAAGACAGGGCAGGACAAGACAGGACAAGACAGGGCAGGACAAGACAAGACAAGACAGGGCAGGACAAGGCAGGGCAGGACAAGACAGGGCAGGACAGGACAAGACAGGGCAGGACAAGACAGGACAAGACAAGACAAGACAGGGCAGGGCAAGACAAGACAAGACAAGACAAGACAGGGCAGGACAAGACAGGGCAGGACAAGGCAGGGCAGGACAAGACAGGGCAGGACAAGACAAGGACAAGACAGGGCAAGACAAGACAAGACAGGACAGGGCAGGGCAGGGCAGGACAGGACAGGGCAGGACAGGACAAGGCAGGACAAGACAGGGCAAGACAAGACAAGACAGGACAGGGCAGGGCAGGGCAGGGCAGGACAGGACAGGGCAGGACAAGACAGGGCAGGACAAGACAAGACAAGACAGGGCAGGACAGGACAAGACAGGGCAGGACAAGACAGGACAAGACAGGACAGGACAAGACAAGACAGGACAGGACAGGGCAGGACAGGGCAAGGCAGGACAAGACAGGGCAGGAAAAGACAGGACAGGACAAGACAGGACAGGACAGGGCAGGACAAGACAAGACAGGACAAGACAGGGCAGGACAAGACAGGGCAGGACAGGACAAACCAGGGCAGGACAAGGCAATACAGGACAAGACAGGACAAGACAGGACAAGACAGGACAAGACAGGACAGGACAGGGCAGGGCAGGGCAGGGCAGGACAAGGCAGGGCAGGGCAGGACAAGACAAGACAGGGCAGGACAGGACAAGACAGGGCAGGACAGGACAAGACAGGGCAGGACAGGACAGAACAAGACAAGACAGGACAAGACATGTCAAGACAGGACAAGGCAGGGCAGGACAGGACAGGACAGGACAAGACAGGACAGGGCAAGACAAGGCAGGGCAGGACAAGACAAGGCAAGAGAGGGCAAGACAGGACAAGACAGGACAAGACAGGACAGGACAGGGCAGGGCAGGACAGGACAGGACAAGGCAGGACAAGACAAGGCAGGGCAGGGCAGGACAAGACAGGGCAGGACAAGACAGGGCAGGACAAGACAGGGCAGGACAAGACAGGGCAGGACAAGACAGGACAAGACAGGACAGGACAAGACAGTACAAGACAGGACAGGGCAAGACAAGACAAGACAGGACAGGACAGGGCAGGGCAGGGCAGGACAGGACAAGGCAGGACAAGACAAGACAGGACAAGACAAGACAGGGCAGGACAAGACAGGACAAGGCAGGACAAGACAAGACAGGACAGGACAATGCAGGACAGGGCAGGACAAGACAGGGCAGGACAAGACAGGGCAGTACAAGACAGGACAGGACAAGACAGGACAGGACAAGGCAGGGCAGGACAAGACAGGGCAGGACAGGACAAGACAAGACAGGGCAGGACAGGACAGGGCAGGACAGGACAAGACAGGGCAGGACAGGACAGAACAAGACAAGACAGGACAAGACAGGGCAGGACAGGACAAGACAAGGCAGGGCAGGACAAGACAAGACAGGGCAGGACAGGGCAAGACAGGGCAGGACAAGACAGGGCAGGACAGGACAAGACAAGACGACAAGACAGGGCAGGACAAGACAAGACAGGGCAGGACAAGACAGGACAAGACAGGGCAGGACAAGACAAGACAAGACAGGGCAGGACAAGGCAGGGCAGGACAAGACAGGGCAGGACAGGACAAGACAGGGCAGGACAAGACAGGACAAGACAAGACAAGACAGGGCAGGGCAAGACAAGACAAGACAAGACAAGACAGGGCAGGACAAGACAGGGCAGGACAAGGCAGGGCAGGACAAGACAGGGCAGGACAGGACAAAGCAGGGCAGGACAAGGCAATACAGGACAAGACAGGACAAGACAGGACAAGACAGGACAAGACAAGACAAGACAGGACAGGACAGGGCAGGGCAGGGCAGGGCAGGACAGGACAGGACAAGGCAGGACAAGACAAGGCAGGGCAGGGCAGGACAAGACAAGACAGGGCAGGACAAGACAGGGCACGACAAGACAGGGCAGGACAGGACAAGACACTTTTGCTTCTGATCATAGCTAATACAATTGTTAAGGGCAGGACAGGCCAGGACAGGACAAGACAGGGCAGGACAGGACAAGACAGGGCAGGACAAGACAGGACAAGACAGGACAAGACAGGGCAGGACAAGACAGGGCAGGACAAGACAGTACAAAACAGGACAGGACAGGACAAGACAGGACAGGACAGGGCAAGACAAGGCAGGACAAGACAGGACAGGACAAGACAAGACAGGACAGGGCAAGACAAGGCAAGACAAGACAGGGCAGGGCAGGACAAGACAAGACAAGACAGGACAAGACTGGACAAGGCAGGGCAGGACAGGACAAGACAGGGCAGGGCAGGACAAGACAGGACAGGGCAAGACAAGGCAGGGCAGGACAAGACAAGGCAATACAGGACAAGACAGGACAAGACAGGACAAGACAGGACAAGACAGGGCAGGGCAGGGCAGGGCAGGACAGGACAAGGCAGGACAAGACAAGGCAGGGCAGGACAAGACAGGACAAGGCAGGACAAGACAAGACAGGACAAGACAGGGCAGGACAGGACAAGACAGGGCAGGACAGGACAAGACAGGGCAGGACAGGACAAGACAGGGCAGGACAGGGCAGGACAAGACAGTACAAGACAGGACAGGACAAGACAGGGCAGGACAAGACAGGGCAGGACAAGACAGGGCAGGACAAGACAGGACAAGACAAGACAGGGCAGGACAAGACAGGACAGGACAAGACAGGGCAGGACAAGACAGGGCAGGACAAGACAAGACAGGACAAGACAAGACAGGACAAGACAGGGCAGGACAAGACAGGACAAGACAGGACAAGACAGGACACGACAAGACAGGGCAGGACAAGACAGGGCAGGACAAGACAGGGCAGGACAAGACAGTACAAGACAGGACAAGACAGGACAGGGCAAGACAAGACAAGACAGGACAGGACAGGGCAGGGCAGGGCAGGACAGGACAGGACAAGGCAGGACAAGACAAGACAGGGCAGGACAAGACAGGACAAGGCAGGACAAGACAAGACAGGACAGGGCAGGACAAGACAGGGCAGTACAAGACAGGACAGGACAAGACAGGACAGGACAAGGCAGGACAAGACAGGGCAGGACAGGACAAGACAAGACAAGACAGGGCAGGACAGGACAAGACAGGGCAGGACAGGACAAGACAGGGCAGGACAGGACAGAACAAGACAAGACAGGACAAGACAGGGCAGGACAGGACAAGACAAGGCAGGGCAGGACAGGACAAGACAAGACAGGGCAGGACAAGACAAGACAGGACAAGACAGGGCAGGACAAGACAGGGCAGGACAAGACAGGGCAGGACAAGACAGGGCAGGACAAGACAAGACAGGACAAGACAGGGCAGGACAAGACAGGGCAGGACAAGACAGGGCAGGACAAGACAAGACAGGACAAGACAGGGCAGGACAAGACAGGACAAGACAGGGCAGGACAAGACAGGACAAGACAGGACAAGACAGGACATGACAAGACAGGGCAGGACAAGACAGGGCAGGACAAGACAGGGCAGGACAAGACAGTACAAGACAGGACAAGACAGGACAGGACAAGACAAGACAGGACAGGACAGGGCAAGGCAGGACAAGACAGGGCAGGACAAGGCAGGACAAGACAGGGCAGGACAGGACAAGACAGGGCAGGACAAGACAGGGCAACACAGGACAGGACAGGACAAGACAAGACAGGGCAGGGCAGGACAAGACAGGGCAGGACAAGACAAGACAAGACAGGACTGGACAGGACAAGGCAGGGCAGGACAAGACAGGACAAGACAAGACAAGACAGGGCAGGACAAGACAAGGCAGGACAAGACAAGGCAGGGCAGGACAAGACAAGACAAGACAGGGCAGGACAGGACAGGACAGGGCAGGACAAGACAAGGCAGGACAAGACAGGACAGGACAAGACAGGGCAAGACAAGGCAGGACAAGGCAAGACAAGACAAGACAGGACAAGACAGGACAAGACTGGACAAGGCAGGGCAGGACAAGACAGTACAAGACAGGACAGGACAAGACAAGACAGGACAGGGCAAGACAAGGCAGGGCAGGACAAGACAGGGCAGGACAAGACAGGGCAGGACAAGACAGGGCAAGACAGGGCAGGACAGGGCAAGACAGGGCAGGACAGGGCAAGACAGGGCAGGACAGGACAAGACAGGACAAGACAGGACAAGGCAGGGCAGGACAGGACAGGACAAGACAGGGCAGGACAAGACAGTACAAGACAGGACAGGACAAGACAAGACAGGACAGGGCAAGACAAGGCAGGGCAGGACAAGACAAGGCAGGGCAGGACAAGACAGGGCAGGACAAGACAGGACAAGACATGACAAGACAGGACAAGGCAGGGCAGGACAGGACAGGACAAGACAGGGCAGGACAAGACAGTACAAGACAGGACAGGACAGGACAAGACAGGACAGGACAGGGCAAGACAAGGCAGGGCAGGACAAGACAAGGCAAGAGAGGGCAAGACAGGACAAGACAGGACAGGACAGGGCAGGGCAGGACAAGACAGGGCAGGGCAGGACAAGACAGGGCAGGACAAGACAGGACAAGACAGGACAGGACAAGACAAGACAGGACAGGACAGGGCAGGACAGGACAAGACAGGACAAGACAGGGCAGGACAGGACAGGGCAGGACAGGACAAGACAAGACAGGACAAGACAGGGCAGGACAAGACAGGGCAGGACAAGACAGGGCAGGACAAGACAGGACAAGACAGGACAGGACAAGACAAGACAGGACAGGACAGGGCAGGACAGGACAAGACAGGACAAGACAGGGCAGGACAAGACAGGGCAGGAAAAGACAGGACAAGACAGGGCAGGACAAAGCAGGGCAGGACAAGGCAATACAGGACAAGACAGGACAAGACAGGACAAGACAGGACAAGACAAGACAAGACAGGACAGGACAGGGCAGGGCAGGGCAGGGCAGGACAGGACAGGACAAGGCAGGACAAGACAAGGCAGGGCAGGGCAGGACAAGACAAGACAGGGCAGGACAAGACAGGGCACGACAAGACAGGGCAGGACAGGACAAGACACTTTTGCTTCTGATCATAGCTAATACAATTGTTAAGGGCAGGACAGGCCAGGACAGGACAAGACAGGGCAGGACAGGACAAGACAGGGCAGGACAAGACAGGACAAGACAGGACAAGACAAGACAGGGCAGGACAAGACAGGGCAGGACAAGACAGTACAAAACAGGACAGGACAGGACAAGACAGGACAGGACAGGGCAAGACAAGGCAGGACAAGACAGGGCAGTACAAGACAGGACAGGACAGGACAAGACAGGACAGGGCAAGACAAGGCAAGACAGGGCAGGGCAGGACAAGACAAGACAAGACAGGACAAGACTGGACAAGGCAGGGCAGGACAGGACAAGACAGGACAAGACAGGGCAGGACAAGACAGTACAAGACAGGACAGGACAAGACAAGACAGGACAGGGCAAGACAAGGCAGGGCAGGACAAGACAGGACAGGGCAAGACAAGGCAGGGCAGGACAAGACAAGGCAATACAGGACAAGACAGGACAAGACAGGACAAGACAGGACAAGACAGGACAAGACAGGACAGGGCAGGGCAGGGCAGGGCAGGACAAGGCAGGACAAGACAAGGCAGGGCAGGACAAGACAAGACAGGGCAGGACAAGACAGGGCAGGACAAGACAGGGCAGGACAGGACAAGACAGGGCAGGACAAGACAGGGCAGGACAAGACAGGACAAGACAAGACAGGACAAGGCAGGACAAGACAAGACAGGACAAGACAGGGCAGGACAGGACAAGACAGGGCAGGACAAGACAGGGCAGGACAGGACAAGACAGGGCAGGACAGGGCAGGACAAGACAAGACAGGACAAGACAGGGCAGGACAAGACAGGACAAGACAGGGCAAGACAAGGCAGGACAAGACAGGACAGGACAGGGCAGGGCAGGGCAGGGCAGGACAGGACAGGACAAGGCAGGACAAGACAAGGCAGGGCAGGACAAGACAGGGCAGGACAAGACAGGGCAGGACAAGACAGGGCAGGACAAGACAGGGCAGGACAAGACAGGACAAGACAAGACAAGACAGGGCAGGACAGGACAGGACAAGACAGGGCAGGACAAGACAGGGCAGGACAAGACAGGGCAGGACAAGACAGGGCAGGACAAGACAGGACAAGACAGGGCAGGACAAGACAGGGCAGGACAGGACAAAGCAGGGCAGGACAAGGCAATACAGGACAAGACAGGACAAGACAGGACAAGACAGGACAAGACAAGACAGGACAGGGCAGGGCAGGGCAGGGCAGGACAGGACAGGACAAGGCAGGACAAGACAAGGCAGGGCAGGACAAGACAGGGCAGGACAAGACAGTACAAAACAGGACAGGACAGGACAAGACAGGACAGGACAGGGCAGGGCAGGGCAGGGCAGGACAGGACAGGACAAGGCAGGACAAGACAAGGCAGGGCAGGACAAGACAGGGCAGGACAAGACAGTACAAAACAGGACAGGACAGGACAAGACAGGACAGGACAGGGCAAGACAAGGCAGGACAAGACAGGACAGGACAAGACAAGACAGGACAGGGCAAGACAAGGCAAGACAAGACAGGGCAGGGCAGGACAAGACAAGACAGGACAAGACTGGACAAGGCAGGGCAGGACAGGACAAGACAGGACAAGACAGGGCAGGACAAGACAGTACAAGACAGGACAGGACAAGACAAGACAGGACAGGGCAAGACAAGGCAGGGCAGGACAAGACAGGACAGGGCAAGACAAGGCAGGGCAGGACAAGACAAGGCAATACAGGACAAGACAGGACAAGACAGGACAAGACAGGACAAGACAGGGCAGGGCAGGGCAGGGCAGGACAGGACAAGGCAGGACAAGACAAGGCAGGGCAGGACAAGACAAGACAGGGCAGGACAAGACAGGGCAGGACAAGACAGGGCAGGACAGGACAAGACAGGGCAGGACAGGACAAGACAGGACAAGACAGGGCAGGACAGGACAAGACAGGGCAGGACAGGACAAGACAGGGCAGGACAGGGCAGGACAAGACAGTACAAGACAGGACAGGACAAGACAGGGCAGGGCAAGACAGGGCAGGACAAGACAGGGCAGGACAAGACAGGACAAGACAGGGCAGGACAAGACAGGACAAGACAGGGCAAGACAAGGCAGGACAAGACAGGACAGGACAGGGCAGGGCAGGGCAGGGCAGGGCAGGGCAGGACAGGACAGGGCAGGACAAGACAGGGCAGGACAAGACAAGACGGGCAGGACAGGACAAGACAGGACAAGACAGGACAGGACAAGACAGGACAGGACAGGGCAGGACAGGGCAAGACAAGACAGGACAAGACAGGGCAGGACAAGACAGGGCAGGAAAAGACAGGACAGGACAAGACAGGACAGGACAGGGCAGGACAAGACAAGACAGGACAGGGCAGGACAAGACAGGGCAGGACAGGACAAACCAGGGCAGGACAAGGCAATACAGGACAAGACAGGACAAGACAGGACAAGACAGGACAGGACAGGACAGGGCAGGTCAGGGCAGGGAAGGGCAGGACAAGACAAGGCAGGGCAGGGCAGGACAAGACAAGACAGGGCAGGGCAGGACAAGACAAGACAGGACAATGCAGGACAGGGCAGGACAAGACAGGACAGAACAAGACAGGACAGGACAAGGCAGGGCAGGACAAGACAAGACAGGGCAGGACAAGACAGGGCAGGACAGGACAAGGCAGGGCAGGACAAGACATGGCAGGACAGAACAAGACAAGACAGGGCAGGACAGGACAAGACAGGGCAGGACAGGACAAGGCAGGGCAAGACAGGGCAGGACAGGGCAGGACAAGACAGGGCAGGACAGGACAAGACAAGACAGGGCAGGACAGGACAAGACAGGGCAGGACAGGACAAGGCAGGGCAAGACAGGGCAGGACAGGGCAGGACAAGACAGGGCAGGACAGGACAAGACGACAAGACAGGGCAGGACAAGACAGGGCAGGACAAGACAAGACAGGACAAGACAGGGCAGGACAAGACAGGGCAGGACAAGACAGGGCAGGACAAGACAGGACAAGACAGGACAAGGCAGGGCAGGACAGGACAAGGCAGGGCAGGGCAGGACAAGACAAGACAGGGCAGGACAAGACAAGACGACAAGACAGGGCAGGACAAGACAGGGCAGGACAAGACAAGACAGGACAAGACAGGGCAGGACAAGACAGGGCAGGACAAGACAGGGCA
Source organism: Oncorhynchus clarkii lewisi (assembly GCF_045791955.1). NCBI lineage: Eukaryota > Metazoa > Chordata > Actinopteri > Salmoniformes > Salmonidae > Oncorhynchus > Oncorhynchus clarkii. The sequence goes on along the minus strand of NC_092163.1, from coordinate 33,248,487 downwards.
GGACAAGACAGGACAAGACAGGACAAGGCAGGGCAGGACAGGACAAGGCAGGGCAGGGCAGGACAAGACAAGACAGGGCAGGACAAGACAGGGCACGACAAGACAGGGCAAGACAGGACAGGACAAGACAGGGCAGGACAAGACAGGGCAGGACAAGACAGGACAAGACAAGACAAGGCAGGACAAGACAAGACAGGACAAGGCAGGACAAGACAAGACAGGACAAGGCAGGGCAGGACAGGACAAGACAGGGCAGGACAGGACAAGACAAGACAGGGCAGGACAAGACAGGGCAGGACAAGACAGGGCAGGACAAGACAGGACAAGACAAGACAAGGCAGGACAAGACAAGACAGGACAAGGCAGGACAAGACAAGACTGGACAAGGCAGGACAAGACAGGACAAGACAGGGCAGGACAAGACAGTACAAGACAGGACAGGACAAGACAAGACAGGACAGGGCAAGACAAGGCAGGGCAGGACAAGACAGGACAGGGCAAGACAAGGCAGGGCAGGACAAGACAAGGCAATACAGGACAAGACAGGGCAGGGCAGGGCAGGGCAGGACAGGACAAGGCAGGACAAGACAAGGCAGGGCAGGACAAGACAAGACAGGGCAGGACAAGACAGGGCAGGACAGGACAAGACAGGGCAGGACAGGACAAGACAGGGCAGGACAAGACAGGACAAGACAAGACAGGACAAGGCAGGACAAGACAGTACAAGACAGGACAGGACAAGACAGGGCAGTACAAGACAGGACAGGACAAGACAGGACAGGACAAGGCAGGACAAGACAGGGCAGGACAGGACAGTACAAGACAGGACAGGACAAGACAGGGCAGTACAAGACAGGACAGGACAAGACAGGACAGGACAAGGCAGGACAAGACAGGGCAGGACAGGACAAGACAGGGCAGGACAGGGCAGGACAAGACAGTACAAGACAGGACAGGACAAGACAGGGCAGTACAAGACAGGACAGGACAAGACAGGACAGGACAAGGCAGGACAAGACAGGGCAGGACAGGACAAGACAGGGCAGGACAGGACAGAACAAGACAAGACAGGACAAGACAGGGCAGGACAGGACAAGACAAGGCAGGGCAGGACAGGACAAGACAAGACAGGGCAGGACAGGGCAAGACAGGGCAGGACAAGACAGGGCAGGACAGGACAAGACAAGACGACAAGACAGGGCAGGACAGGACAAGACAGGGCAGGACAAGACAGGACAAGACAAGAATGGGCAGGACAAGACAGGGCAGGACAAGACAAGACAGGACAAGACAAGACAGGACTGGACTGGACAGGACAAGGCAGGACAGGACAAGACAGGGCAGGACAGGACAGAACAAGACAAGACAGGACAAGACAGGGCAGGACAGGACAAGACAAGGCAGGGCAGGACAGGACAAGACAAGACAGGGCAGGACAAGACAAGACAGGGCAGGACAAGGCAGGGCAGGACAAGACAGGGCAGGACAGGACAAGACAGGGCAGGACAAGACAGGACAAGACAAGAATGGGCAGGACAAGACAGGGCAGGACAAGACAAGACAGGACAAGACAAGACAGGACTGGACTGGACAGGACAAGGCAGGGCAGGACAAGACAGGGCAGGACAAGACAAGGACAAGACAGGGCAAGACAAGACAAGACAGGACAGGGCAGGGCAGGGCAGGGCAGGACAGGACAGGGCAGGACAGGACAAGGCAGGACAAGACAGGGCAAGACAAGACAAGACAGGACAGGGCAGGGCAGGGCAGGGCAGGACAGGACAGGGCAGGACAAGACAGGGCAGGACAAGACAAGACAGGGCAGGACAGGACAAGACAGGGCAGGACAAGACAGGACAAGACAGGACAGGACAAGACAGGACAGGACAGGGCAGGACAGGGCAAGACAAGACAGGACAAGACAGGGCAGGACAAGACAGGGCAGGAAAAGACAGGACAGGACAAGACAGGACAGGACAGGGCAGGACAAGACAAGACAGGACAAGACAGGGCAGGACAAGACAGGGCAGGACAGGACAAACCAGGGCAGGACAAGGCAATACAGGACAAGACAGGACAAGACAGGACAAGACAGGACAAGACAGGACAGGACAGGGCAGGGCAGGGCAGGGCAGGGCAGGACAAGACAAGGCAGGGCAGGGCAGGACAAGACAAGACAGGGCAGGACAGGGCAGGACAAGACAAGACAAGACAGGACAATGCAGGACAGGGCAGGACAAGACAGGGCAGGACAAGACAGGGCAGTACAAGACAGGACAGAACAAGACAGGACAGGACAAGGCAGGGCAGGACAAGACAGGGCAGGACAGGACAAGACAAGACAGGGCAGGACAAGACAGGGCAGGACAGGACAAGGCAGGGCAGGACAAGACATGGCAGGACAGAACAAGACAAGACAGGACAAGACAGGGCAGGACAGGACAAGGCAGGGCAAGACAGGGCAGGACAGGGCAGGACAAGACAGGGCAGGACAGGACAAGGCAGGGCAGGACAAGACAAGACGACAAGACAGGGCAGGACAAGACAGGGCAGGACAAGACAAGACAGGACAAGACAGGGCAGGACAAGACAGGGCAGGACAAGACAGGGCAGGACAAGACAGGACAAGACAGGACAAGGCAGGGCAGGACAGGACAAGGCAGGGCAGGACAAGACAAGACAGAGCAGGACAAGACAGGGCACGACAAGACAGGGCAAGACAGGACAGGACAAGACAGGACAGGACAAGACAGGGCAGGACAAGACAGGGCAGGACAAGACAGGACAAGACAAGACAAGGCAGGACAAGACAAGACAGGACAAGGCAGGACAAGACAAGACAGGACAAGGCAGGGCAGGACAGGACAAGACAGGGCAGGACAGGACAAGACAAGACAGGGCAGGACAAGACAGGGCAGGACAAGACAGGACAAGACAAGACAGGACAGGACAAGACAGGGCAGGACAAGACAGGACAGGACAGGACAGGGCAAGACAAGGCAGGACAAGACAAGACAAGACAGGACAAGACTGGACAAGGCAGGGCAGGACAGGACAAGACAGGACAAGACAGGGCAGGACAAGACAGTACAAGACAGGACAGGACAAGACAAGACAGGACAGGGCAAGACAAGGCAGGGCAGGACAAGACAGGACAGGACAGGGCAAGACAAGGCAGGGCAGGACAAGACAAGGCAATACAGGACAAGACAGGGCAGGGCAGGGCAGGGCAGGACAGGACAAGGCAGGACAAGACAAGGCAGGGCAGGACAAGACAAGACAGGGCAGGACAAGACAGGGCAGGACAAGACAGGGCAGGACAGGACAAGACAGGGCAGGACAGGACAAGACAGGGCAGGACAAGACAGGACAAGACAAGACAGGACAAGGCAGGACAAGACAAGACAGGACAAGACAGGGCAGGACAGGACAAGACAGGGCAGGACAAGACAGGGCAGGACAGGACAAGACAGGGCAGGACAGGGCAGGACAAGACAGTACAAGACAGGGCAGGACAAGACAGGGCAGGACAAGACAGGGCAGGACAAGACAGGGCAGGACAAGACAGGGCAGGACAAGACAGGGCAGGACAAGACAAGACAGGACAAGACAGGGCAGGACAAGACAGGACAAGACAGGGCAAGACAAGGCAGGACAAGACAGGACAGGACAGGGCAGGGCAGGGCAGGGCAGGGCAGGGCAGGGCAGGACAGGACAAGGCAGGACAAGACAAGGCAGGGCAGGACAAGACAGGGCAGGACAAGACAGGGCAGGACAAGACAGGGCAGGACAAGACAGGGCAGGACAAGACAGGACAAGACAAGACAGGGCAGGACAGGACAGGACAAGACAGGGCAGGACAAGACAGGGCAGGACAAGACAGGGCAGGACAAGACAGGGCAGGACAAGACAAGACAGGACAAGACAGGACAAGACAGGGCAGGACAAGACAGGACAAGACAGGACAAGACAGGACAAGACAAGACAGGGCAGGACAAGACAGGGCAGGACAAGACAGGACAAGGCAGGACAAGACAAGACAGGGCAGGACAAGACAGGACAAGGCAGGACAAGACAAGACAGGACAGGACAGGACAATGCAGGACAGGGCAGGACAAGACAGGGCAGGACAAGACAGGGCAGTACAAGACAGGACAGGACAAGACAGGACAGGACAAGGCAGGGCAGGACAAGACAGGGCAGGACAGGACAAGACAAGACAGGGCAGGACAGGACAGGGCAGGACAGGACAAGACAGGGCAGGACAAGGCAGGACAAGACAGGGCAGGACAGGACAAGACAGGGCAGGACAAGACAGGGCAACACAGGACAGGACAGGACAAGACAAGACAGGGCAGGGCAGGACAAGACAAGACAGGGCAGGACAAGACAAGACAAGACAAGACAGGACTGGACAGGACAAGGCAGGGCAGGACAAGACAGGACAAGACAAGACAAGACAGGGCAGGACAAGACAAGGCAGGACAAGACAAGGCAGGGCAGGACAAGACAAGACAGGGCAGGACAGGACAGGGCAGGACAGGACAGGGCAGGACAAGACAAGGCAGGACAAGACAGGACAGGACAAGACAGGACAGGACAGGGCAAGACAAGGCAGGACAAGGCAAGCCAAGACAAGACAGGACAAGACAGGACAAGACAGGACAAGACTGGACAAGGCAGGGCAGGACAAGACAGTACAAGACAGGACAGGACAAGACAAGACAGGACAGGGCAAGACAAGGCAGGGCAGGACAAGACAAGACAGGGCAGGACAAGACAGGGCAGGACAAGACAGGGCAAGACAGGGCAGGACAGGGCAAGACAGGGCAGGACAGGACAAGACAAGACAGGGCAGGACAAGACAAGACAAGACAAGACAGGACTGGACAGGACAAGGCAGGGCAGGACAAGACAGGACAAGACAAGACAAGACAGGGCAGGACAAGACAAGGCAGGACAAGACAAGGCAGGGCAGGACAAGACAAGACAGGGCAGGACAGGACAGGGCAGGACAGGACAGGGCAGGACAAGACAAGGCAGGACAAGACAGGACAGGACAGGGCAAGACAAGGCAGGACAAGGCAAGCCAAGACAAGACAGGACAAGACAGGACAAGACAGGACAAGACTGGACAAGGCAGGGCAGGACAAGACAGTACAAGACAGGACAGGACAAGACAAGACAGGGCAAGACAAGGCAGGGCAGGACAAGACAAGACAGGGCAGGACAAGACAGGGCAGGACAAGACAGGGCAAGACAGGGCAGGACAGGGCAAGACAGGGCAGGACAGGACAAGACAAGGCAAGACAAGACAAGACAGGACAAGACAGGACAAGACAGGACAAGGCAGGGCAGGACAGGACAAGACAGGACAGGACAAGACAGGGCAGGACAAGACAGTACAAGACAGGACAGGACAAGACAAGACAGGACAGGGCAAGACAAGGCAGTGCAGGGCAGGACAAGACAAGGCAGGGCAGGACAAGACAGGGCAGGACAAGACAGGGCAGTACAAGACAGGACAGGACAAGACAGGACAGGGCAAGACAAGGCAGGACAAGGCAAGACAAGACAGGGCAGGACAAGACAGGACAAGACATGTCAAGACAGGACAAGGCAGGGCAGGACAGGACAGGACAGGACAAGACAGGACAGGACAGGGCAAGACAAGGCAGGGCAGGACAAGACAAGGCAAGAGAGGGCAAGACAGGACAAGACAGGACAAGACAGGACAGGACAGGGCAGGGCAGGACAGGACAAGGCAGGACAAGACAAGGCAGGGCAGGGCAGGACAAGACAGGGCAGGACAAGACAGGGCAGGACAAGACAGGGCAGGACAAGACAGGGCAGGACAAGACAGGGCAGGACAGGACAAGACAGGGCAGGACAAGACAGGGCAGGACAAGACAGGACAAGACAGGACAGGACAAGACAAGACAGGACAGGACAGGGCAGGACAGGACAAGACAGGACAAGACAGGGCAGGACAAGGCAGGACAAGACAGGGCAGGAAAAGACAGGACAAGACAGGGCAGGACAAGACAGGGCAGGACAGGACAAAGCAGGGCAGGACAAGGCAATACAGGACAAGACAGGACAAGACAGGACAAGACAGGACAAGACAAGACAAGACAGGACAGGACAGGGCAGGGCAGGGCAGGGCAGGACAGGACAGGACAAGGCAGGACAAGACAAGGCAGGGCAGGACAAGACAAGACAGGGCAGGACAAGACAGGGCACGACAAGACAGGGCAGGACAGGACAAGACACTTTTGCTTCTGATCATAGCTAATACAATTGTTAAGGGCAGGACAGGCCAGGACAGGACAAGACAGGGCAGGACAGGACAAGACAGGGCAGGACAAGACAGGACAAGACAGGACAAGACAGGGCAGGACAAGACAGGGCAGGACAAGACAGTACAAAACAGGACAGGACAGGACAAGACAGGACAGGACAGGGCAAGACAAGGCAGGACAAGACAGGACAGGACAAGACAAGACAGGACAGGGCAAGACAAGGCAAGACAAGACAGGGCAGGGCAGGACAAGACAAGACAAGACAGGACAAGACTGGACAAGGCAGGGCAGGACAGGACAAGACAGGACAAGACAGGGCAGGACAAGACAGTACAAGACAGGACAGGACAAGACAGGACAGGGCAAGACAAGGCAGGGCAGGACAAGACAGGACAGGACAGGGCAAGACAAGACAGGGCAGGACAAGACAGGGCAGGACAGGACAAGACAGGGCAGGACAGGACAAGACAGGGCAGGACAGGACAAGACAGGGCAGGACAAGACAGGACAAGGCAGGACAAGACAAGACAGGACAAGACAGGGCAGGACAGGACAAGACAGGACAAGACAGGACAAGACAGGGCAGGGCAGGGCAGGGCAGGACAGGACAAGGCAGGACAAGACAAGGCAGGGCAGGACAAGACAAGACAGGGCAGGACAAGACAGGGCAGGACAAGACAGGGCAGGACAGGACAAGACAGGGCAGGACAGGACAAGACAGGGCAGGACAAGACAGGGCAGGACAAGACAGGACAAGGCAGGACAAGACAAGACAGGACAAGACAGGGCAGGACAGGACAAGACAGGGCAGGACAGGACAAGACAAGACAGGGCAGGACAAGACAGGACAAGACAGGGCAAGACAAGACAGGACAAGACAGGGCAAGACAAGGCAGGACAAGACAGGACAGGACAGGGCAGGGCAGGGCAGGGCAGGACAGGACAGGACAAGGCAGGACAAGACAAGACAGGGCAGGACAAGACAGGGCAGGACAAGACAGGGCAGGACAAGACAGGGCAGGACAAGACAGGGCAGGACAAGACAGGACAAGACAAGACAAGACAGGGCAGGACAAGACAGGACAGGACAAGACAGGGCAGGACAAGACAGGGCAGGACAAGACAAGACAGGGCAGGACAAGACAAGACAGGACAAGACAGGGCAGGACAAGACAGGGCAGGACAAGACAGGACAAGACAGGACAAGACAGGACAAGACAGGACACGACAAGACAGGGCAGGACAAGACAGGGCAGGACAAGACAGGGCAGGACAAGACAGTACAAGACAAGACAGGGCAGGACAAGACAGGGCAGGACAAGACAGGGCAGGACAAGACAGTACAAGACAGGACAAGACAGGACAGGGCAAGACAAGACAAGACAGGACAGGACAGGGCAGGGCAGGGCAGGGCAGGACAGGACAGGACAAGGCAGGACAAGACAAGACAGGGCAGGACAAGACAGGACAAGGCAGGACAAGACAGGGCAGGACAGGACAAGACAAGACAGGGCAGGACAGGACAAGACAGGGCAGGACAGGACAAGACAGGGCAGGACAGAACAAGACAAGACAGGACAAGACAGGGCAGGACAGGACAAGACAAGGCAGGGCAGGACAAGACAAGACAGGACAAGACAGGGCAGGACAAGACAGGGCAGGACAAGACAGGGCAGGACAAGACAGGGCAGGACAAGACAAGACAGGACAAGACAGGGCAGGACAAGACAGGACAAGACAGGGCAGGACAAGACAGGACAAGACAGGACAAGACAGGACAATACAAGACAGGGCAGGACAAGACAGGGCAGGACAAGACAGGGCAGGACAAGACAGGGCAGGACAAGACAGGGCAGGACAAGACAGTACAAGACAGGACAGGGCAAGACAAGACAAGACAGGACAGGACAGGGCAGGGCAGGACAGGACAAGGCAGGACAAGACAAGACAGGACAAGACAAGACAGGGCAGGACAAGACAGGACAAGGCAGGACAAGACAAGACAGGACAGGACAGGACAATGCAGGACAGGGCAGGACAAGACAGGGCAGGACAAGACAGGGCAGTACAAGACAGGACAGGACAAGACAGGACAGGACAAGGCAGGGCAGGACAAGACAGGGCAGGACAGGACAAGACAAGACAAGACAGGGCAGGACAGGACAAGACAGGGCAGGACAGGACAAGACAGGGCAGGACAGGACAGAACAAGACAAGACAGGACAAGACAGGGCAGGACAGGACAAGACAAGGCAGGGCAGGACAAGACAAGACAGGGCAGGACAGGGCAAGACAGGGCAGGACAAGACAGGGCAGGACAGGACAAGGCAGGGCAGGACAGGACAAGGCAGGGCAGGGCAGGACAAGACAAGACAGGGCAGGACAAGACAGGGCACGACAAGACAGGGCAGGACAAGACAAGACAGGACAAGACAGGGCAGGACAAGACAAGGCAGGACAAGACAAGACAGGACAGGGCAGGACAAGGCAGGACAAGACAGGGCAGGGCAGGACAAGTCAAGACAGGACAAGGCAGGGCAGGACAAGACAAGACAGGGCAGGACAAGACAGGGCACGACAAGACAGGGCAAGACAGGACAGGACAAGACAGGGCAGGACAAGACAGGGCAGGACAAGACAGGACAAGACAAGACAGGGCAGGACAAGACAAGACAGGACAAGGCAGGACAAGACAAGACAGGACAAGGCAGGGCAGGACAGGACAGGGCAGGACAGGACAAGACAAGACAGGGCAGGGCAAGACAAGACAAGACAAGACAAGACAGGGCAGGACAAGACAGGGCAGGACAAGACAGGACAAGACAAGACAGGACTGGACAGGACAAGGCAGGGCAGGACAAGACAGGGCAGGACAAGACAAGGACAAGACAGGGCAAGACAAGACAAGACAGGACAGGACAGGGCAGGGCAGGGCAGGACAGGACAGGGCAGGACAGGACAAGGCAGGACAAGACAGGGCAAGACAAGACAAGACAGGACAGGGCAGGGCAGGGCAGGGCAGGACAGGAAAAGACAGGACAGGACAAGACAGGACAGGACAGGGCAGGACAAGACAGGACAAGACAGGGCAGGACAAGGCAGGACAAGACAGGGCAGGAAAAGACAGGACAGGACAAGACAGGACAGGACAGGGCAGGACAAGACAAGACAGGACAAGACAGGGCAGGACAAGACAGGGCAGGACAGGACAAACCAGGGCAGGACAAGGCAATACAGGACAAGACAGGACAAGACAGGACAAGACAGGACAAGACAGGACAAGACAAGACAGGACAGGGCAGGGCAGGGCAGGGCAGGACAAGACAAGGCAGGGCAGGGCAGGACAAGACAAGACAGGGCAGGACAGGGCAGGACAAGACAAGACAGGACAATGCAGGACAGGGCAGGACAAGACAGGGCAGGACAAGACAGGGCAGTACAAGACAGGACAGAACAAGACAGGACAGGACAAGGCAGGGCAGGACAAGACAGGGCAGGACAGGACAAGACAAGACAGGGCAGGACAGGACAAGACAGGGCAGGACAGGACAAGGCAGGACAAGACATGGCAGGACAGAACAAGACAAGACAGGACAAGACAGGGCAGGACAGGACAAGGCAGGGCAAGACAGGGCAGGACAGGGCAGGACAAGACAAGACGACAAGACAGGGCAGGACAAGACAGGGCAGGACAAGACAGGACAAGACAAGACAGGGCAGGACAAGACAAGACAGGACAAGGCAGGACAAGACAAGACAGGACAAGACAAGACAGGACAGGACAGGGCAGGGCAGGGCAGGACAAGACAGGACAGGACAAGACAGGGCAGGACAAGACAGTACAAGACAGGACAGGACAGGGCAAGACAAGGCAGGACAAGACAAGACAGGACAGGGCAGGGCAGGACAGGACAGGACAAGACAAGACAGGGCAGGACAAGACAAGACAGGACAGGACAGGGCAGGACAGGACAAGACAGGACAGGACAAGGCAGGACAAGACAGGACAAGACAGGGCAGGACAAGACAAGACAGGACAAGACAGGGCAGGACAAGACAAGGCAGGACAAGACAGGGCAGGGCAGGACAAGTCAAGACAGGACAAGGCAGGGCAGGGCAGGACAAGACAAGACAGGGCAGGACAAGACAGGGCACGACAAGACAGGGCAAGACAGGACAGGACAAGACAGGGCAGGACAAGACAGGGCAGGACAAGACAGGACAAGACAAGACAGGGCAGGACAAGACAAGACAGGACAAGGCAGGACAAGACAAGACAGGACAAGACAAGACAGGACAGGACAGGGCAGGGCAGGGCAGGACAAGACAGGACAGGACAAGACAGGGCAGGACAAGACAGTACAAGACAGGACAGGACAGGGCAAGACAAGGCAGGACAAGACAAGACAGGACAGGGCAGGGCAGGACAGGACAGGACAAGACAAGACAGGGCAGGACAAGACAAGACAGGACAGGACAGGGCAGGACAGGACAAGACAGGACAGGACAAGGCAGGACAAGACAGGACAAGACAGGGCAGGACAAGACAGGGCAGGACAAGACAAGACAAGACAAGACAAGGCAGGACAAGACAAGACAGGACAGGGCAGGACAAGTCAAGACAAGACAGGGCAGGACAAGACAGGGCAGGACATGACAAGACTGGACAGGACAAGGCAGGGCAGGACAAGACAGGACAGGGCAGGGCAGGACAAGACAGGGCAGGACAAGACAGGACAAGACAGGGCAGGACAGGACAAGGCAGGGCAGGACAGGGCAGGACAAGACAGGGCAGGACAAGACAGGGCAGGACATGACAAGACAGGGCAGGACAGGACAAGATAGGGCAGGACAAGACAAGACAGGGCAGGACAAGACAAGACAGGACAGGGCAGGACAGGACATGACAGGGCAGGACAGGACAAGACAAGACAGGACAGGACAAGACAGGAAAAGACAGGGCAGGACAAGACAAGGCAGGACAAGACAGGACAGGACAAGAAAGGGCAGGACAAGACAGGGCAGGACAAGACAGGGCAGGACAAGACAAGACAGGACAAGGCAGGACAAGACAAGACAGGACAAGGCAGGACAAGACAAGACAGGACAAGACAGGACAAGACAGGACAAGACAGGGCAGGACAGGACAAGACAGGGCAGGACAAGACAAGACAGGACAGGGCAGGACAGGACATGACAGGGCAGGACAGGACAAGACAAGACAGGACAGGACAAGACAGGAAAAGACAGGGCAGGACAAGACAAGGCAGGACAAGACAGGACAGGACAAGAAAGGGCAGGACAAGACAGGGCAGGACAAGACAGGGCAGGACAAGACAAGACAGGACAAGGCAGGACAAGACAAGACAGGACAAGGCAGGACAAGACAAGACAGGACAAGACAGGACAAGACAGGACAAGACAGGGCAGGACAGGACAAGACAGGACAGGACAAGACAGGGCAGGACAGGACAAGACAGGACAGGACAAGACTGGACAGGACAAGGCAGGGCAGGACAAGACAAGACAGGGCAGGACAAGACAGGGCACGACAAGACAGGGCAAGACAGGACAGGACAAGACAGGGCAGGACAAGACAGGGCAGGACAAGACAGGACAAGACAAGACAGGGCAGGACAAGACAAGACAGGACAAGGCAGGACAAGACAAGACAGGACAAGGCAGGGCAGGACAGGACAGGGCAGGACAGGACAAGACAAGACAGGGCAGGACAAGACAGGACAGGACAAGACAGGGCAGGACAAGACAGTACAAGACAGGACAGGACAGGGCAAGACAAGGCAGGACAAGACAAGACAGGACAGGGCAGGGCAGGGCAGGACAGGACAGGACAAGACAGGGCAGGACAAGACAAGACAGGACAGGGCAGGACAGGACAAGACAGGACAGGACAAGACAGGACAAGACAAGACAGGACAAGGCAGGACAAGACAAGACAGGACAAGGCAGGACAAGACAAGACAGGACAAGGCAGGGCAGGACAGGGCAGGACAGGACAAGACAAGACAGGGCAGGACAAGACAGGACAGGACAAGACAGGGCAGGACAAGACAGTACAAGACAGGACAGGACAAGGCAGGACAAGACAAGACAGGACAGGACAGGGCAGGGCAGGGCAGGACAGGACAAGACAAGACAGGGCAGGACAAGACAAGACAGGACAGGACAGGGCAGGACAGGACAAGACAGGACAGGACAAGACAAGACAGGGCAGGACAAGACAGGACAAGGCAGGACAAGACAGGACAAGACAGGGCAGGACAAGACAAGACAGGACAGGACAGGGCAGGACAGGACAAGACAGGACAGGACAAGACAAGACAGGGCAGGACAAGACAGGACAAGGCAGGACAAGACAGGACAAGACAGGGCAGGACAAGACAGGGCAGGACAAGACAAGACAGGACAAGACAAGACAGGGCAGGACAAGACAAGGCAGGACAAGACAAGACAGGACAGGGCAGGACAAGACAGGGCAGGACAAAACAGTACAAGACAGGACAAGACAAGACAGGGCAGGACAAGACAGGGCAGGACAAGACAGTACAAGACAGGACAAGACAAGACAGGACAAGGCAGGACAAGACAAGACAGGACAAGGCAGGACAAGACAAGACAGGACAAGGCAGGGCAGGACAGGGCAGGACAGGACAAGACAAGACAGGGCAGGACAAGACAGGACAGGACAAGACAGGGCAGGACAAGACAGTACAAGACAGGACAGGACAAGGCAGGACAAGACAAGACAGGACAGGACAGGGCAGGGCAGGGCAGGACAGGACAAGACAGGGCAGGACAAGACAAGACAAGACAGGACAGGACAGGGCAGGACAGGACAAGACAGGACAGGACAAGACAAGACAGGGCAGGACAAGACAGGACAAGTCAGGACAAGACAGGACAAGACAGGGCAGGACAAGACAGGGCAGGACAAGACAAGACAGGACAAGACAAGACAGGGCAGGACAAGACAAGGCAGGACAAGACAAGACAGGACAGGGCAGGACAAGACAGGGCAGGACAAGGCAGGACAAGACAGGGCAGGGCAGGACAAGTCAAGACAAGACAGGGCAGGACAAGACAGGGCAGGACATGACAAGACTGGACAAGGCAGGGCAGGACAAGACAGGACAGGACAGGGCAGGGCAGGGCAGGACAAGACAGGGCAGGACAAGACAGGACAAGACAGGGCAGGACAGGACAAGGCAGGGCAGGACAGGGCAGGACAAGACAGGGCAGGACAAGACAGGGCAGGACAAGACAAGACAGGACAGGACAAGAGAGGGCAGGACAGGACAAGACAGGACAGGACATGACAAGACTGGACAGGACAAGGCAGGGCAGGACAAGACAAGACAGGGCAGGACAAGACAGGGCACGACAAGACAGGGCAAGACAGGACAGGACAAGACAGGGCAGGACAAGACAGGGCAGGACAAGACAGGACAAGACAAGACAGGGCAGGACAAGACAAGACAGGACAAGGCAGGACAAGACAAGACAGGACAAGGCAGGGCAGGACAGGACAGGGCAGGACAGGACAAGACAAGACAGGGCAGGACAAGACAGGACAGGACAAGACAGGGCAGGACAAGACAGTACAAGACAGGACAGGGCAGGGCAAGACAAGGCAGGACAAGACAAGACAGGACAGGACAGGGCAGGGCAGGGCAGGACAGGACAGGACAAGACAGGGCAGGACAAGACAAGACAGGACAGGACAGGGCGGGACAGGACAAGACAGGACAAGACAAGACAGGGCAGGACAAGACAAGACAGGACAAGGCAGGACAGGACAAGGCAGGGCAGGACAGGGCAGGACAGGACAAGACAAGACAGGGCAGGACAAGACAGGACAGGACAAGACAGGGCAGGACAAGACAGTACAAGACAGGACAGGACAAGGCAGGACAAGACAAGACAGGACAGGACAAAGCAGGGCAGGGCAGGACAGGACAAGACAAGACAGGGCAGGACAAGACAAGACAGGACAGGACAGGACAAGACAAGACAGGGCAGGACAAGACAGGACAAGGCAGGACAAGACAGGACAAGACAGGGCAGGACAAGACAGGGCAGGACAAGACAAGACAGGACAAGACAAGACAGGGCAGGACAAGACAAGGCAGGACAAGACAAGACAGGGCAGGACAAGACAGGGCAGGACAAGGCAGGACAAGACAGGGCAGGGCAGGACAAGTCAAGACAAGACAGGGCAGGACAAGACAGGGCAGGACATGACAAGACTGGACAGGACAAGGCAGGGCAGGACAAGACAGGACAGGACAGGGCAGGGCAGGACAAGACAGGGCAGGACAAGACAGGACAAGACAGGGCAGGACAGGACAAGGCAGGACAGGACAGGGCAGGACAAGACAGGGCAGGACAAGACAGGGCAGGACATGACAAGACAGGGCAGGACAGGACAAGACAAGACAGGGCAGGACAAGACAAGACAGGACAGGGCAGGACAGGACATGACAGGGCAGGACAGGACAAGACAGGACAGGACAAGACAGGAAAAGACAGGGCAGGACAAGACAAGGTAGGACAAGACAGGGCAGGACAAGAAAGGGCAGGACAAGACAGGGCAGGACAAGACAGGACAAGGCAAGACAGGACAAGGCAGGACAAGACAAGACAGGACAAGACAAGACAGGACAAGACAGGACAAGACAGGGCAGGACAGGACAAGACAGGACAGGACAAGACAGGGCAGGACAAGACAGGACAGGACAAGACAGGGCAGGACAAGACAGTACAAGACAGGACAAGACAGGACAGGGCAAGACAAGGCAGGGCAGGACAAGGCAATACAGGACAAGACAGGACAAGACAGGACAAGACAGGACAGGACAGGGCAGGGCAGGGCAGGACAGGACAAGGCAGGACAAGACAAGGCAGGACAAGACAGGACAGGACAAGACAGGGCAGGACAAGACAGTACAAGACAGGACAAGACAGGACAGGGCAAGACAAGGCAGGGCAGGACAAGGCAATACAGGACAAGACAGGACAAGACAGGACAAGACAGGACAGGACAGGGCAGGGCAGGGCAGGGCAGGACAGGACAAGGCAGGACAAGACAAGGCAGGGCAGGGCAGGACAAGACAAGACAGGGCAGGACAAGACAGGGCACGACAAGACAGGACAAGACAGGGCAGGACAAGACAGGGCGGGACAAGACAGGACAGGACAAGACAAGACAGGGCAGGACAAGACAGGGCAGGACAAGACAAGACAGGACAAGGCAGGGCAGGACAGGACAAGACAGGGCAGGACAGGACAAGACAAGACAGGGCAGGACAGGGCAAGACAAGGCAGGACAAGACAAGACAGGACAGGACAGGGCAGGGCAGGACAGGACAAGACAAGACAAGGAAGGACAAGACAAGGAAGGACAAGACAGGGCAAGACAAGACAAGACAGGACAGGGCAAGACAGGGCAGGACAAGACAAGACAAGACAGGACAGGGCAGGGCAGGGCAGGACAGGACAGGGCAGGACAGGACAAGGCAGGACAAGACAAGACAGGACAGGACAGGGCAGTACAAGACAGGGCAGTACAAGACAGGACAGGACAAGGCAGGGCAGGACAAGACAGGGCAGGACAGGACAAGACAAGACAGGGCAGGACAAGACAGGGCAGGACAGGGCAGGACAGGACAAGGCAGGGCAGGACAAGACAGGGCAGGATAGAACAAGACAAGACAGGACAAGACAGGGCAGGACAGGACAAGACAAGGCAGGGCAGGACAGGACAAGACAAGACAGGGCAGTACAGGGCAAGACAGGGCAGGACAAGACAAGGCAGGACAAGACAAGACAGGACAAGGCAGGACAAGACAAGACAGGACAAGGCAGGGCAGGACAGGACAAGACAGGGCAGGACAGGACAAGACAAGACAGGGCAGGACAAGACAGGACAGGACAAGACAGGGCAGGACAAGACAGTACAAGACAGGACAGGACAGGACAAGGCAGGACAAGACAAGACAGGACAGGGCAGGGCAGGGCAGGACAAGAGAAGACAAGACAGGGCAGGACAAGACAAGACAGGACAGGACAGGGCAGGACAGGACAGGACAAGATAGGACAGGACAAGACAAGACAGGGCAGGACAAGACAGGACAAGGCAGGACAAGACAGGGCAGGACAAGACAAGACAGGACAAGACAAGACAGGGCAGGACAAGACAAGGCAGGACAAGACAAGACAGGACAGGGCAGGACAAGACAGGGCAGGACAAGGCAGGACAAGACAGGGCAGGGCAGGACAAGTCAAGACAAGACAGGGCAGGACAAGACAGGGCAGGACATGACAAGACTGGACAGGACAAGGCAGGGCAGGACAAGACAGGACAGGGCAGGGCAGGACAAGACAGGGCAGGACAAGACAGGACAAGACAGGGCAGGACAGGACAAGGCAGGACAGGGCAGGACAAGACAGGGCAGGACAAGACAGGGCAGGACATGACAAGACAGGGCAAGACAAGGCAGGGCAGGACAAGGCAATACAGGACAAGACAGGACAAGACAGGACAAGACAGGACAGGGCAGGGCAGGGCAGGGCAGGACAGGACAAGGCAGGACAAGACAAGGCAGGGCAGGGCAGGACAAGACAAGACAGGGCAGGACAAGACAGGGCACGACAAGACAGGACAAGACAGGGCAGGACAAGACAGGGCGGGACAAGACAGGACAGGACAAGACAAGACAGGGCAGGACAAGACAGGGCAGGACAAGACAAGACAGGACAAGGCAGGGCAGGACAGGACAAGACAGGGCAGGACAGGACAGGACAGGACAGGACAAGACAGGGCAGGACAGGGCAAGACAAGGCAGGACAAGACAAGACAGGACAGGACAGGGCAGGGCAGGGCAGGACAGGACAAGACAAGACAAGGAAGGACAAGACAAGGAAGGACAAGACAGGGCAAGACAAGACAAGACAGGACAGGGCAAGACAGGGCAGGACAAGACAAGACAAGACAGGACAGGACAGGGCAGGGCAGGGCAGGACAGGACAGGGCAGGACAGGACAAGGCAGGACAAGACAAGGCAGGGAAGGGCAGGACAAGACAAGACAGGGCAGGACAGGGCAGGACAAGACAAGACAGGACAGGACAGGACAATGCAGGACAGGGCAGGACAGGACAGGGCAGGACAAGACAAGACAGGACAGGACAGGACAATGCAGGACAGGGCAGGACAAGACAGGGCAGGACAAGACAGGGCAGTACAAGACAGGGCAGTACAAGACAGGGCAGTACAAGACAGGACAGGACAAGGCAGGGCAGGACAAGACAGGGCAGGACAGGACAGGGCAGGGCAGGGCAGGACAGGACAGGGCAGGACAGGACAAGGCAGGGCAGGACAAGACAGGGCAGGACAGGACAAGACAAGACAGGGCAGGACAAGACAGGGCAGGACAGGGCAGGACAGGACAAGGCAGGGCAGGACAAGACAGGGCAGGATAGAACAAGACAAGACAGGACAAGACAGGGCAGGACAGGACAAGACAAGGCAGGGCAGGACAGGACAAGACAAGACAGGGCAGGACAGGGCAAGACAGGGCAGGACAAGACAAGGCAGGACAAGACAAGACAGGACAAGGCAGGACAAGACAAGACAGGACAAGGCAGGGCAGGACAGAACAAGACAGGGCAGGACAGGACAAGACAAGACAGGGCAGGACAAGACAGGACAGGACAAGACAGGGCAGGACAAGACAGTACAAGACAGGACAGGACAGGACAAGGCAGGACAAGACAAGACAGGACAGGGCAGGGCAGGGCAGGACAAGAGAAGACAAGACAGGGCAGGACAAGACAAGACAGGACAGGACAGGGCAGGACAGGACAAGATAGGACAGGACAAGACAAGACAGGGCAGGACAAGACAGGACAAGGCAGGACAAGACAGGGCAGGACAAGACAAGACAGGACAAGACAAGACAGGGCAGGACAAGACAAGGCAGGACAAGACAAGACAGGACAGGGCAGGACAAGACAGGGCAGGACAAGGCAGGACAAGACAGGGCAGGGCAGGACAAGTCAAGACAAGACAGGGCAGAACAAGACAGGGCAGGACATGACAAGACTGGACAGGACAAGGCAGGGCAGGGCAGGACAAGACAAGACAGGGCAGGACAAGACAGGGCACGACAAGACAGGGCAAGACAGGACAGGACAAGACAGGGCAGGACAAGA
This sequence comes from Oncorhynchus clarkii lewisi, assembly GCF_045791955.1. NCBI lineage: Eukaryota > Metazoa > Chordata > Actinopteri > Salmoniformes > Salmonidae > Oncorhynchus > Oncorhynchus clarkii. Next base: position 33,229,953 of record NC_092163.1, on the reverse strand, counting down.
CAGGACAAGACAAGACAGGGCAGGACAAGACAAGGCAGGACAAGTCAAGACAAGACAGGGCAGGACAAGACAGGGCAGGACATGACAAGACTGGACAGGACAAGGCAGGGCAGGACAAGACAGGACAGGGCAGGGCAGGACAAGACAGGGCAGGACAAGACAGGACAAGACAGGGCAGGACAGGACAAGGCAGGACAGGGCAGGACAAGACAGGGCAGGACAAGACAGGGCAGGACATGACAAGACAGGGCAGGACAGGACAAGACAGGGCAGGACAAGACAAGACAGGGCAGGACAAGACAAGACAGGACAGGACATGACAGGGCAGGACAAGACAAGACAGGACAGGACAAGACAGGAAAAGACAGGGCAGGACAAGACAAGGCAGGACAAGACAGGGCAGGACAAGACAGGGCAGGACAAGACAGGGCAGGACAGGACAAGACAGGGCAGGACATGACATGGCAGGACAAGACAAGACAGGACAAGGCAGGACAAGACAAGACAAGACAGGACAAGACAGGACAGGACAAGACAGGGCAGGACAGGACAAGACAGGACAGGACAAGACAGGGCAGGACAGGACAAGACAGGACAGGACAAGACAGGGCAGGACAAGACAGTACAAGACAGGACAGGACAAGACAGGACAGGGCAAGACAAGGCAGGGCAGGACAAGGCAATACAGGACAAGACAGGACAAGACAGGACAAGACAGGACAGGGCAGGGCAGGGCAGGGCAGGACAGGACAGGACAGGACAGGACAATGCAGGACAAGACAAGGCAGGGCAGGGCAGGACAAGACAAGACAGGGCAGGACAAGACAGGGCACGACAAGACAGGACAAGACAGGGCAGGACAAGACAGGGCAGGACAAGACAGGACAGGACAAGACAAGACAGGGCAGGACAAGACAGGACAAGGCAGGGCAGGACAGGACAAGACAGGACAGGACAGGACAAGACAAGGCAGGACAAGACAAGACAGGACAGGGCAGGGCAGGGCAGGGCAGGACAGGACAAGGAAGGACAAGACAGGGCAAGACAAGACAAGACAGGACAGGGCAGGGCAGGGCAGGACAAGACAGGGCAGGACAGGACAAGGCAGGACAAGACAAGACAAGACAGGACAGGGCAGGGCAGGACAGGACAGGACAAGGCAGGACAAGACAAGGCAGGGAAGGGCAGGACAAGACAAGACAGGGCAGGACAGGGCAGGGCAGGACAAGACAGGACAGGACAGGACAATGCAGGACAGGGCAGGACAGGGCAGGACAAGACAAGACAGGACAGGACAGGACAATGCAGGACAGGGCAGGACAAGACAGGGCAGGACAAGACAGGGCAGTACAAGACAGGGCAGTACAAGACAGGACAGGACAAGACAGGACAGGACAAGGCAGGGCAGGACAAGACAGGGCAGGACAGGACAAGACAAGACAGGGCAGGACAAGACAGGGCAGGACAGGACAGGGCAGGACAGGACAAGGCAGGGCAGGACAAGACAGGACAAGACAGGGCAGGACAGGACAAGACAAGGCAGGGCAGGACAGGACAAGACAAGGCAGGGCAGGACAGGACAAGACAAGACAGGGCAGGACAGGGCAAGACAGGGCAGGACAAGACAGGGCAGGACAAGACAAGACAGGGCAGGACAAGACAAGACAGGACAAGACAGGGCAGGACAAGACAGGGCAGGACAGGACAAGACAAGGCAGGGCAGGACAGGACAAGACAAGACAGGGCAAGACAGGGCAGGACAAGACAAGACGACAAGACAGGGCAGGGCAGGACAAGACAGGGCAGGATAGAACAAGACAAGACAGGACAAGACAGGGCAGGACAGGACAAGACAAGGCAGGGCAGGACAGGACAAGACAAGACAGGGCAGGACAGGGCAAGACAGGGCAGGACAAGACAAGGCAGGACAAGACAAGACAGGACAAGGCAGGACAAGACAAGACAGGACAAGGCAGGGCAGGACAGAACAAGACAGGGCAGGACAGGACAAGACAAGACAGGGCAGGACAAGACAGGACAGGACAAGACAGGGCAGGACAAGACAGTACAAGACAGGACAGGACAGGACAAGGCAGGACAAGACAAGACAGGACAGGGCAGGGCAGGGCAGGACAAGAGAAGACAAGACAGGGCAGGACAAGACAAGACAGGACAGGACAGGGCAGGACAGGACAAGATAGGACAGGACAAGACAAGACAGGGCAGGACAAGACAGGACAAGGCAGGACAAGACAGGGCAGGACAAGACAAGACAGGACAAGACAAGACAGGGCAGGACAAGACAAGGCAGGACAAGACAAGACAGGACAGGGCAGGACAAGACAGGGCAGGACAAGGCAGGACAAGACAGGGCAGGGCAGGACAAGTCAAGACAAGACAGGGCAGAACAAGACAGGGCAGGACATGACAAGACTGGACAGGACAAGGCAGGGCAGGGCAGGACAAGACAAGACAGGGCAGGACAAGACAGGGCACGACAAGACAGGGCAAGACAGGACAGGACAAGACAGGGCAGGACAAGACAGGACAAGACAAGACAGGGCAGGACAAGACAAGGCAGGACAAGTCAAGACAAGACAGGGCAGGACAAGACAGGGCAGGACATGACAAGACTGGACAGGACAAGGCAGGGCAGGACAAGACAGGACAGGGCAGGGCAGGACAAGACAGGGCAGGACAAGACAGGACAAGACAGGGCAGGACAGGACAAGGCAGGACAGGGCAGGACAAGACAGGGCAGGACAAGACAGGGCAGGACATGACAAGACAGGGCAGGACAGGACAAGACAGGGCAGGACAAGACAAGACAGGGCAGGACAAGACAAGACAGGACAGGACATGACAGGGCAGGACAAGACAAGACAGGACAGGACAAGACAGGAAAAGACAGGGCAGGACAAGACAAGGCAGGACAAGACAGGGCAGGACAAGAAAGGGCAGGACAAGACAGGGCAGGACAGGACAAGACAGGGCAGGACAAGACAGGGCAGGACAAGACAAGACAGGACAAGGCAGGACAAGACAAGACAAGACAGGACAAGACAGGACAGGACAAGACAGGGCAGGACAGGACAAGACAGGACAGGACAAGACAGGGCAGGACAGGACAAGACAGGACAGGACAAGACAGGGCAGGACAAGACAGTACAAGACAGGACAGGACAAGACAGGACAGGGCAAGACAAGGCAGGGCAGGACAAGGCAATACAGGACAAGACAGGACAAGACAGGACAAGACAGGACAGGGCAGGGCAGGGCAGGGCAGGACAGGACAGGACAGGACAATGCAGGACAAGACAAGGCAGGGCAGGGCAGGACAAGACAAGACAGGGCAGGACAAGACAGGGCACGACAAGACAGGACAAGACAGGGCAGGACAAGACAGGGCAGGACAAGACAGGACAGGACAAGACAAGACAGGGCAGGACAAGACAGGACAAGGCAGGGCAGGACAGGACAAGACAGGACAGGACAGGACAAGACAAGGCAGGACAAGACAAGACAGGACAGGGCAGGGCAGGGCAGGGCAGGACAGGACAAGGAAGGACAAGACAGGGCAAGACAAGACAAGACAGGACAGGGCAGGGCAGGGCAGGACAAGACAGGGCAGGACAGGACAAGGCAGGACAAGACAAGACAAGACAGGACAGGGCAGGGCAGGACAGGACAGGACAAGGCAGGACAAGACAAGGCAGGGAAGGGCAGGACAAGACAAGACAGGGCAGGACAGGGCAGGGCAGGACAAGACAGGACAGGACAGGACAATGCAGGACAGGGCAGGACAGGGCAGGACAAGACAAGACAGGACAGGACAGGACAATGCAGGACAGGGCAGGACAAGACAGGGCAGGACAAGACAGGGCAGTACAAGACAGGGCAGTACAAGACAGGACAGGACAAGACAGGACAGGACAAGGCAGGGCAGGACAAGACAGGGCAGGACAGGACAAGACAAGACAGGGCAGGACAAGACAGGGCAGGACAGGACAGGGCAGGACAGGACAAGGCAGGGCAGGACAAGACAGGACAAGACAGGGCAGGACAGGACAAGACAAGGCAGGGCAGGACAGGACAAGACAAGGCAGGGCAGGACAGGACAAGACAAGACAGGGCAGGACAGGGCAAGACAGGGCAGGACAAGACAGGGCAGGACAAGACAAGACAGGGCAGGACAAGACAAGACAGGACAAGACAGGGCAGGACAAGACAGGGCAGGACAGGACAAGACAAGGCAGGGCAGGACAGGACAAGACAAGACAGGGCAAGACAGGGCAGGACAAGACAAGACGACAAGACAGGGCAGGACAAGACAAGACAGGGCAGGACAAGACAAGACAGGACAAGACAGGGCAGGACAAGACAAGACAAGGCAGGGCAGGACAGGACAAGACAAGACAGGGCAGGACAGGGCAAGACAGGGCAGGACAAGACAAGACGACAAGACAGGGCAGGACAAGACAAGACAGGGCAGGACAAGACAAGACAGGACAAGACAGGGCAGGACAAGACAGGGCAGGACAAGACAGGGCAGGACAAGACAGGACAGGGCAGGACAGGACAAGGCAGGGCAGGACAGGGCAGGACAAGACAGGCAAGGACAAGACAGGGCAGGACAGGACAAGACAGGGCAGGACAGGCCAAGACAGGGCAGGACAAGACAAGACAGGGCAGGACAGGACAGGGCAGGACAGGACAAGACAGGGCAGGACAGGACAAGACAAGACAGGACAGGGCAGGGCAGGGCAGGGCAGGACAGGACAAGGAAGGACAAGACAGGGCAAGACAAGACAAGACAGGACAGGGCAGGGCAGGACAAGACAGGGCAGGACAGGACAAGGCAGGACAAGACAAGACAAGACAGGACAGGGCAGGGCAGGGCAGGACAGGACAGGACAAGGCAGGACAAGACAAGGCAGGGAAGGGCAGGACAAGACAAGACAGGGCAGGACAGGGCAGGGCAGGACAAGACAGGACAGGACAGGACAATGCAGGACAGGGCAGGACAAGACAAGACAGGACAGGACAGGACAATGCAGGACAGGGCAGGACAAGACAGGGCAGGACAGGCCAAGACAGGGCAGGACAGGACAAGACAGGGCAGGACAGGACAAGACAGGACAAGACAGGAAAAGACAGGGCAGGACAAGGCAGGACAAGACAAGACAGGGCAGGACAGGACAAGGCAGGGCAGGACAAGACAAGGCAGGACAAGAAAGGGCAGGACAAGACAGGGCAGGACAAGACAGGGCAGGACAAGACAGGGCAGGACAAGACAGGGCAGGACAGGACAAGGCAGGACAAGACAAGACAGGACAAGACAGGGCAGGACAAGACAGGGCAGGACAAGACAGGGCAGGACAAGACAGGGCAGGACAAGGCAGGGCAGGACAAGACAGGACAAGACAAGACAGGGCAGGACAAGACAGGACAAGACAAGACAGGGCAGGACAAGACAGGGCAGGACAAGACAAGACAGGGCAGGACAAGACAGGACAAGACAGGACAAGACAGGACAAGACAGGGCAGGACAAGACAAGACAGGACAAGACAGGGCAGGACAAGACAGGGCAGGACAAGACAGGGCAGGACAGGACAAGACAGGGCAGGACAAGACAGGACAGGACAGGGCAGGGCAGGACAAGGAAGGACAAGACAGGGCAAGACAAGACAAGAAAGGACAGGGCAGGGCAGGGCAGGACAGGGCAGGACAAGACAAGGCAGGGCAGGACAAGACAAGACAGGGCAGGACAAGACAGGGCAGGACAAGACAAGACAGGACAGGACAGGGCAGGGCAGGACAGGACAGGACAGGACAGGGCAAGACAAGGCAGGACAAGACAAGACAGGACAGGACAGGGCAGGGCAGGGCAGGACAGGACAAGACAAGACAGGGCAGGACAAGACAAGGAAGGACAAGACAGGGCAAGACAAGACAAGACAGGACAGGGCAGGGCAGGGCAGGGCAGGACAGGGCAGGACAGGACAAGGCAGGACAAGACAGGGCAAGACCAGACAAGACAGGACAGGGCAGGGCAGGACAGGGCAGGACAGGACAAGGCAGGACAAGACAAGGCAGGGCAGGACAAGACAAGACAGGGCAGGACAGGGCAGGACAGGACAGGGCAGGACAAGACAAGACAAGACAGGACAGGACAATGCAGGACAGGGCAGGACAAGACAGGGCAGGACAAGACAGGGCAGTACAAGACAGGACAGGACAAGACAGGACAGGACAAGGCAGGGCAGGACAAGACAGGGCAGGACAGGACAAGACAAGACAGGGCAGGACAAGACAGGGCAGGACAGGACAAGACAGGGCAGGACAGGACAAGGCAGGACAAGACAGGGCAGGACAGGACAAGACAAGACAGGACAAGACAGGGCAGGACAGGACAGGACAAGGCAGGGCAGGACAGGACAAGACAAGACAGGGCAGGACAGGACAAGACAAGACAGGGCAGGACAGGACAAGACAGGGCAGGACAGGGCAGGGCAGGACAGGGCAGGGCAGGACAAGACAAGGCAGGACAGGACAAGACAGGAAAAGACAGGGCAGGACAAGACAAGGCAGGACAAGACAGGGCAGGACAAGACAGGGCAGGACAAGACAAGGCAGGACAGGACAAGACAGGGCAGGACAAGACAGGGCAGGACAGGACAAGACAGGACAAGGCAGAACAAGACAAGACAAGACAGGGCAGGACAAGACAAGACAGGACAAGACAGGGCAGGACAAGACAGGGCAGGACAAGGCAGGGCAGGACAAGACAAGACAGGACAAGACAGGACAAGACAGGACAAGACAGGGCAGGACAAGACAAGACAGGGCAGGACAAGACAGGGCAGGACAAGACAGGGCAGGACAAGACAGGGCAGGACAGGACAAGACAGGGCAGGACAAGACAAGACTGGACAAGGCAGGGCAGGACAGGACAAGACAGGACAGGACAAGACAGTACAAGACAGGACAGGACAAGACAGGACAGGGCAAGACAAGGCAGGGCAGGACAAGACAAGGCAATACAGGACAAGACAGGACAAGACAGGACAAGACAGGACAAGACAAGACAAGACAGGGCAGGACAAGACAAGACAGGACAAGGCAGGACAAAACAGGGCAGGGCAGGACAAGACAGGGCAGGACAAGACAGGACAGGACAAGACAAGACAAGACAGGGCAGGACAAGACAAGACAGGACAAGGCAGGACAAGACAAGACAGGTCAGGACAAGACAGGACAAGACAGGGCAGGACAAGACAGTACAAGACAGGACAGGACAAGACAGGATAGGACAGGGCAAGACAAGGCAGGACAAGACAAGACAGGACAGGACAGGGCAGGGCAGGACAGGACAAGACAAGACAGGGCAGGACAAGACAAGGAAGGACAAGACAGGGCAGGACAGGACAGGACAAGACAAGACAGGGCAGGACAAGACAGGACAAGGCAGGACAAGACAGGACAAGACAGGGCAGGACAAGACAGGGCAGGACAAGACAAGACAGGACAAGACAAGACAGGGCAGGACAAGACAAGGCAGGACAAGACAAGACAGGACAAGACAGGACAGGACAGGGCAGGGCAGGACAGGGCAGGACAGGACAAGGCAGGACAAGACAAGGCAGGGCAGGACAAGACAAGACAGGGCAGGACAGGGCAGGACAGGGCAGGACAAGACAGGACAGGACAATGCAGGACAGGGCAGGACAAGACAGGGCAGGACAAGACAGGGCAGGACAAGACAGGGCAGGACAAGACAGGGCAGGACAAGACAGGACAGGACAAGGCAGGGCAGGACAAGACAGGGCAGGACAGGACAAGACAAGACAGGACAAGACAGGGCAGGACAAGACAAGACAGGGCAGGACAAGACAGGACAAGACAGGGCAGGACAAGACAGGACAAGACAAGACAGGGCAGGACAAGAAAGGACAAGACAAGGGAGGGCAGGACAGGGCAGGACAAGACAGGGCAGGACAAGACAGGGCAGGACAAGACAGGGCAGGACAGGACAAGACAGGGCAGGACAAGAGAGGACAAGACAGGGCAGGATAGGACAAGACAAGACAGGACAGGGCAGGACAGGACAAGACAGGGCAGGACAGGACAAGGCAGGACAAGACAGGGCAGGACAGGGCAAGACAGGAAAAGACAGGGCAGGACAAGACAAGGCAGGACAAGACAGGGCAGGACAAGACAGGGCAGGACAAGACAGGGCAGGGCAAGACAGGGCAGGACAAGACAAGACAGGACAAGACAGGGCAGGACAAGACAGGACAAGACAGAGCAGGACAAGACAGGGAAGGGCAGGACAGGACAAGGCAGGGCAGGACAAGACAAGACAGGACAAGACAGGGCAGGACAAGACAGGGCAGGAAAAGACAAGACAGGGCAGGACAAGACAGGACAAGACAGGACAAGACAAGACAGGACAAGACAAGACAGGACAAGAGAGGACAAGACAAGACAAGACAGGACAAGACAGGGCAGGACAAGACAGGACAAGACAGGGCAGGACAAGACAGGGCAGGACAGGACAAGACAGGGCAGGACAGGACAGGGCAGGGCAGGACAAGACAAGACAGGACAAGGCAGGACAAGACAAGACAGGACAAGACAGGGCAGGACAAGACAAGACAGGACAAGACAGGGCAGGACAAGACAGGGCAGGACAAGACAGGGCAGGACAAGACAGGGCAGGACAGGACAAGACAGGGCAGGACAAGACAGGGCAAGACAAGACAGGGCAGGACAGGACAAGACAAGACAAGACAGGACAGGACAAGACAGGGCAGGGCAAGACAGGGCAGGACAAGACAAGACAGGACAAGACAGGGCAGGACAAGACAGGGCAGGGCAAGACAGGGCAGGACAAGACAAGACAGGACAAGACAGGGCAGGACAAGACAGGACAAGACAGGGCAGGACAAGACAGGGCAGGACAGGGCAGGGCAAGACAGGGCAGGACAAGACAAGACAGGACAAGACAGGGCAGGACAAGACAGGACAAGACAGAGCAGGACAAGACAGGGAAGGGCAGGACAGGACAAGGCAGGGCAGGACAAGGCAGGACAAGACAAGACAGGACAAGACAGGGCAGGACAAGACAGGGCAGGAAAAGACAAGACAGGGCAGGACAAGACAGGACAAGACAGGACAAGACAAGACAGGACAAGACAAGACAGGACAAGACAGGACAAGACAAGACAAGACAAGACAGGACAAGACAGGACAAGACAAGACAAGACAGGACAAGACAGGGCAGGACAAGACAGGACAAGACAGGGCAGGACAAGACAGGGCAGGACAGGACAAGACAGGGCAGGACAGGACAGGGCAGGGCAGGACAAGACAAGACAGGACAAGGCAGGACAAGACAAGACAGGACAAGACAGGGCAGGACAAGACAAGACAGGACAAGACAGGGCAGGACAAGACAGGGCAGGACAAGACAGGGCAGGACAAGACAGGGCAGGACAGGACAAGACAGGGCAGGACAAGACAGGGCAAGACAAGACAGGGCAGGACAGGACAAGACAAGACAAGACAGGACAGGACAAGGCAGGACAAGACAAGGCAGGACAAGACAAGACAGGGCAGGACAGGACAAGACAAGACAGGACAAGACAGGGCAGGACAAGGCAGGGCAGGACAAGACAAGACAGGACAAGACAGGGCAAGACAGGACAAGACAGGGCAGGACAAGACAAGACAGGGCAGGACAAGACAGGGCAGGACAAGACAAGACAGGGCAGGACAAGACAAGACAGGACAAGACTGGACAAGGCAGGGCAGGACAGGACAAGACAGGACAAGACAGTACAAGACAGGACAGGACAAGACAGGACAGGGCAAGACAAGGCAGGGCAGGACAAGACAAGGCAATACAGGACAAGACAGGACAAGACAGGACAAGACAGGACAGGACAGGGCAGGGCAGGGCAGGGCAGGACAGGACAAGGCAGGACAAGACAAGGCAGGGCAGGACAAGACAGGGCAGGACAAGACAAGACAAGACAGGGCAGGACAAGACAAGACAGGACAAGGCAGGACAAGACAAGACAGGGCAGGACAAGACAGGACAAGACAGGGCAGGACAAGACAGTACAAGACAGGACAGGACAAGACAGGATAGGACAGGGCAAGACAGGACAAGACAGGACAGGACAAGACAGGACAGGACAGGGCAGGACAGGGCAAGGCAGGACAAGACAGGGCAGGAAAAGACAGGACAGGACAAGACAGGACAGGACAGGGCAGGACAAGACAAGACAGGACAAGACAGGGCAGGACAAGGCAGGACAAGACAGGGCAGGAAAAGACAGGACAGGACAAGACAGGACAGGACAGGGCAGGACAAGACAAGACAGGACAAGACAGGGCAGGACAAGACAGGGCAGGACAGGACAAACCAGGGCAGGACAAGGCAATACAGGACAAGACAGGACAAGACAGGACAAGACAGGACAAGACAAGACAGGACAGGGCAGGGCAGGGCAGGGCAGGGCAGGACAAGACAAGGCAGGGCAGGACAGGGCAGGACAAGACAGGGCAGGACAAGACAGGGCAGTACAAGACAGGACAGAACAAGACAGGACAGGACAAGGCAGGGCAGGACAAGACAGGGCAGGACAGGACAAGACAAGACAGGGCAGGACAGGACAAGACCGGGCAGGACAGGACAAGGCAGGGCAGGACAAGACATGGCAGGACAGAACAAGACAAGACAGGACAAGACAGGGCAGGACAGGACAAGGCAGGGCAAGACAGGGCAGGACAGGGCAGGACAAGACAGGGCAGGACAGGACAAGGCAGGGCAGGACAAGACAAGACGACAAGACAGGGCAGGACAAGACAGGGCAGGACAAGACAGGACAAGACAGGGCAGGACAGGACAAGGCAGGGCAGGACAGGACAGGACAAGGCAGGGCAGGGCAGGACAAGACAAGACAGGGCAGGACAAGACAGGGCACGACAAGACAGGGCAAGACAGGACAGGACAAGACAGGGCAGGACAAGACAGGGCAGGACAAGACAGGACAAGACAAGGCAGGACAAGACAAGACAGGACAAGGCAGGACAAGACAAGACAGGACAAGGCAGGGCAGGACAGGACAAGACAGGGCAGGACAGGACAAGACAAGACAGGGCAGGACAAGACAGGACAGGACAAGACAGGGCAGGACAAGACAGGACAGGACAGGGCAAGACAAGGCAGGACAAGACAAGACAGGACAGGACAGGGCAGGGCAGGGCAGGGCAGGACAAGACAAGACAAGACAGGGCAGGACAAGACAAGACAAGACAAGACAGGACAGGACAGGGCAGGACAGGACAGGACAAGACAGGACAGGACAAGACAAGACAGGGCAGGACAAGACAGGACAAGGCAGGACAAGACAGGACAAGACAGGGCAGGACAAGACAGGGCAGGACAAGACAAGACAGGACAAGACAGGGCAGGACAAGACAAGGCAGGACAAGACAAGACAGGACAGGGCAGGACAAGGCAGGACAAGACAGGGCAGGGCAGGACAAGTCAAGACAGGACAAGGCAGGGCAGGACAAGACAAGACAGGGCAGGACAAGACAGGGCACGACAAGACAGGGCAAGACAGGACAGGACAAGACAGGGCAGGACAAGACAGGGCAGGACAAGACAGGACAAGACAAGACAGGGCAGGACAAGACAAGACAGGACAAGGCAGGACAAGACAAGACAGGACAAGGCAGGGCAGGACAGGACAGGGCAGGACAGGACAAGACAAGACAGGGCAGGGCAAGACAAGACAAGACAAGACAAGACAGGGCAGGACAAGACAGGGCAGGACAAGACAGGACAAGACAAGACAGGACTGGACAGGACAAGGCAGGGCAGGACAAGACAGGGCAGGACAAGACAAGGACAAGACAGGGCAAGACAAGACAAGACAGGACAGGACAGGGCAGGGCAGGACAGGACAGGGCAGGACAGGACAAGGCAGGACAAGACAGGGCAAGACAAGACAAGACAGGACAGGGCAGGGCAGGGCAGGGCAGGACAGGGCAGGACAAGACAGGGCAGGACAAGACAAGACAGGGCAGGACAGGACAAGACAGGGCAGGACAAGACAGGACAAGACAGGACAGGACAAGACAGGACAGGACAGGGCAAGGCAGGACAAGACAGGGCAGGAAAAGACAGGACAGGACAAGACAGGACAGGACAGGGCAGGACAAGACAGGACAAGACAGGGCAGGACAAGGCAGGACAAGACAGGGCAGGAAAAGACAGGACAGGACAAGACAGGACAGGACAGGGCAGGACAAGACAAGACAGGACAAGACAGGGCAGGACAAGACAGGGCAGGACAGGACAAACCAGGGCAGGACAAGGCAATACAGGACAAGACAGGACAAGACAGGACAAGACAGGACAAGACAAGACAGGACAGGGCAGGGCAGGGCAGGGCAGGACAAGACAAGGCAGGGCAGGGCAGGACAAGACAGGGCAGGACAGGGCAGGACAAGACAAGACAGGACAATGCAGGACAGGGCAGGACAAGACAGGGCAGGACAAGACAGGGCAGTACAAGACAGGACAGAACAAGACAGGACAGGACAAGGCAGGGCAGGACAAGACAGGGCAGGACAGGACAAGACAAGACAGGGCAGGACAGGACAAGACAGGGCAGGACAGGACAAGGCAGGACAAGACATGGCAGGACAGAACAAGACAAGACAGGACAAGACAGGGCAGGACAGGACAAGGCAGGGCAAGACAGGGCAGGACAGGGCAGGACAAGACAGGGCAGGACAGGACAAGGCAGGGCAGGACAAGACAAGACGACAAGACAGGGCAGGACAAGACAGGGCAGGACAAGACAGGACAAGACAGGGCAGGACAGGACAAGGCAGGGCAGGACAGGACAGGACAAGGCAGGGCAGGGCAGGACAAGACAAGACAGGGCAGGACAAGACAGGGCACGACAAGACAGGGCAAGACAGGACAGGACAAGACAGGGCAGGACAAGACAGGGCAGGACAAGACAGGACAAGACAAGGCAGGACAAGACAAGACAGGACAAGGCAGGACAAGACAAGACAGGACAAGGCAGGGCAGGACAGGACAAGACAGGGCAGGACAGGACAAGACAAGACAGGGCAGGACAAGACAGGACAAGACAGGGCAGGACAAGACAGGACAGGGCAAGACAAGGCAGGACAAGACAAGACAGGACAGGACAGGACAGGGCAGGGCAGGGCAGGGCAGGACAAGACAAGACAAGACAAGACAGGGCAGGACAAGACAAGACAAGACAGGACAGGGCAGGACAGGACAGGACAAGACAGGACAGGACAAGACAAGACAGGGCAGGACAAGACAGGACAAGGCAGGACAAGACAGGACAAGACAGGGCAGGACAAGACAGGGCAGGACAAGACAAGACAGGACAAGACAGGGCAGGACAAGACAAGGCAGGACAAGACAAGACAGGACAGGGCAGGACAAGGCAGGACAAGACAGGGCAGGGCAGGACAAGTCAAGACAGGACAAGGCAGGGCAGGGCAGGACAAGACAAGACAGGGCAGGACAAGACAGGGCACGACAAGACAGGGCAAGACAGGACAGGACAAGACAGGGCAGGACAAGACAGGGCAGGACAAGACAGGACAAGACAAGACAGGGCAGGACAAGACAAGACAGGACAAGGCAGGACAAGACAAGACAGGACAAGGCAGGGCAGGACAGGACAGGGCAGGACAGGACAAGACAAGACAGGGCAGGACAAGACAGGACAGGACAAGACAGGGCAGGACAAGACAGTACAAGACAGGACAGGACAGGGCAAGACAAGGCAGGACAAGACAAGACAGGACAGGACAGGGCAGGGCAGGGCAGGACAGGACAGGACAAGACAAGACAGGGCAGGACAAGACAAGACAGGACAGGACAGGGCAGGACAGGACAAGACAGGACAGGACAAGACAAGACAGGGCAGGACAAGGCAGGACAAGACAGGACAAGACAGGGCAGGACAAGACAGGGCAGGACAAGACAAGACAAGACAAGACAAGGCAGGACAAGACAAGACAGGACAGGGCAGGACAAGTCAAGACAAGACAGGGCAGGACAAGACAGGGCAGGACATGACAAGACTGGACAGGACAAGGCAGGGCAGGACAAGACAGGACAGGGCAGGGCAGGACAAGACAGGGCAGGACAAGACAGGACAAGACAGGGCAGGACAGGACAAGGCAGGGCAGGACAGGGCAGGACAAGACAGGGCAGGACAAGACAGGGCAGGACATGACAAGACAGGGCAGGACAGGACAAGACAGGGCAGGACAAGACAAGACAGGGCAGGACAAGACAAGACAGGACAGGGCAGGACAGGACATGACAGGGCAGGACAGGACAAGACAAGACAGGACAGGACAAGACAGGAAAAGACAGGGCAGGACAAGACAAGGCAGGACAAGACAGGACAGGACAAGAAAGGGCAGGACAAGACAGGGCAGGACAAGACAGGGCAGGACAAGACAAGACAGGACAAGGCAGGACAAGACAAGACAGGACAAGGCAGGACAAGACAAGACAGGTCAAGACAGGACAAGACAGGACAAGACAGGGCAGGACAGGACAAGACAGGGCAGGACAAGACAAGACAGGACAGGGCAGGACAGGACATGACAGGGCAGGACAGGACAAGACAAGACAGGACAGGACAAGACAGGAAAAGACAGGGCAGGACAAGACAAGGCAGGACAAGACAGGACAGGACAAGAAAGGGCAGGACAAGACAGGGCAGGACAAGACAGGGCAGGACAAGACAAGACAGGACAAGGCAGGACAAGACAAGACAGGACAAGGCAGGACAAGACAAGACAGGACAAGACAGGACAAGACAGGACAAGACAGGGCAGGACAGGACAAGACAGGACAGGACAAGACAGGGCAGGACAGGACAAGACAGGACAGGACAAGACTGGACAGGACAAGGCAGGGCAGGACAAGACAAGACAGGACAAGGCAGGACAAGACAAGACAGGACAAGGCAGGGCAGGACAAGACAGGGCAGGACAAGACAGGACAAGACAAGACAGGGCAGGACAAGACAAGACAGGACAAGGCAGGAAAGGACAAGACAGGGCAGGACAAGACAGGGCAGGACAAGACAGGACAAGACAAGACAGGGCAGGACAAGACAAGACAGGACAAGGCAGGACAAGACAAGACAGGACAAGGCAGGGCAGGACAGGACAGGGCAGGACAGGACAAGACAAGACAGGGCAGGACAAGACAGGACAGGACAAGACAGGGCAGGACAAGACAGTACAAGACAGGACAGGACAGGGCAAGACAAGGCAGGACAAGACAAGACAGGACAGGGCAGGGCAGGGCAGGACAGGACAGGACAAGACAGGGCAGGACAAGACAAGACAGGACAGGGCAGGACAGGACAAGACAGGACAGGACAAGACAGGACAAGACAAGACAGGACAAGGCAGGACAAGACAAGACAGGACAAGGCAGGACAAGACAAGACAGGACAAGGCAGGGCAGGACAGGGCAGGACAGGACAAGACAAGACAGGGCAGGACAAGACAGGACAGGACAAGACAGGGCAGGACAAGACAGTACAAGACAGGACAGGACAAGGCAGGACAAGACAAGACAGGACAGGACAGGGCAGGGCAGGGCAGGACAGGACAAGACAAGACAGGGCAGGACAAGACAAGACAGGACAGGACAGGGCAGGACAGGACAAGACAGGACAGGACAAGACAGGGCAGGACAAGACAGGACAAGGCAGGACAAGACAGGACAAGACAGGGCAGGACAAGACAGGGCAGGACAAGACAAGACAGGACAAGACAAGACAGGGCAGGACAAGACAAGGCAGGACAAGACAAGACAGGACAGGGCAGGACAAGACAGGGCAGGACAAGACAGTACAAGACAGGACAAGACAAGACAGGGCAGGACAAGACAGGGCAGGACAAGACAGTACAAGACAGGACAAGACAAGACAGGACAAGGCAGGACAAGACAAGACAGGACAAGGCAGGACAAGACAAGACAGGACAAGGCAGGGCAGGACAGGGCAGGACAGGACAAGACAAGACAGGGCAGGACAAGACAGGACAGGACAAGACAGGGCAGGACAAGACAGTACAAGACAGGACAGGACAAGGCAGGACAAGACAAGACAGGACAGGACAGGGCAGGGCAGGGCAGGACAGGACAAGACAGGGCAGGACAGGACAAGACAGGACAGGACAAGACAAGACAGGGCAGGACAAGACAGGACAGGACAAGACAAGACAGGGCAGGACAAGACAGGACAAGTCAGGACAAGACAGGACAAGACAGGGCAGGACAAGACAGGGCAGGACAAGACAGGACAAGACAAGACAGGGCAGGACAAGACAAGGCAGGACAAGACAAGACAGGACAGGGCAGGACAAGACAGGGCAGGACAAGGCAGGACAAGACAGGGCAGGGCAGGACAAGTCAAGACAAGACAGGGCAGGACAAGACAGGGCAGGACATGACAAGACTGGACAAGGCAGGGCAGGACAAGACAGGACAGGACAGGGCAGGGCAGGGCAGGACAAGACAGGGCAGGACAAGACAGGGCAGGACAGGACAAGGCAGGGCAGGACAGGGCAGGACAAGACAGGGCAGGACAAGACAGGGCAGGACAAGACAAGACAGGACAGGACAAGAGAGGGCAGGACAGGACAAGACAGGACAGGACATGACAAGACTGGACAGGACAAGGCAGGGCAGGACAAGACAAGACAGGGCAGGACAAGACAGGGCACGACAAGACAGGGCAAGACAGGACAGGACAAGACAGGGCAGGACAAGACAGGGCAGGACAAGACAGGACAAGACAAGACAGGGCAGGACAAGACAAGACAGGACAAGGCAGGACAAGACAAGACAGGACAAGGCAGGGCAGGACAGGACAGGGCAGGACAGGACAAGACAAGACAGGGCAGGACAAGACAGGACAGGACAAGACAGGGCAGGACAAGACAGTACAAGACAGGACAGGGCAGGGCAAGACAAGGCAGGACAAGACAAGACAGGACAGGACAGGGCAGGGCAGGGCAGGACAGGACAGGACAAGACAGGGCAGGACAAGACAAGACAGGACAGGACAGGGCGGGACAGGACAAGACAGGACAAGACAAGACAGGGCAGGACAAGACAAGACAGGACAAGGCAGGACAAGACAAGACAGGACAAGGCAGGGCAGGACAGGGCAGGACAGGACAAGACAAGACAGGGCAGGACAAGACAGGACAGGACAAGACAGGGCAGGACAAGACAGTACAAGACAGGACAGGACAAGGCAGGACAAGACAAGACAGGACAGGACAAAGCAGGGCAGGGCAGGACAGGACAAGACAAGACAGGGCAGGACAAGACAAGACAGGACAGGACAGGACAAGACAGGGCAGGACAAGACAGGACAAGGCAGGACAAGACAGGACAAGACAGGGCAGGACAAGACAGGGCAGGACAAGACAAGACAGGACAAGACAAGACAGGGCAGGACAAGACAAGGCAGGACAAGACAAGACAGGGCAGGACAAGACAGGGCAGGACAAGGCAGGACAAGACAGGGCAGGGCAGGACAAGTCAAGACAAGACAGGGCAGGACAAGACAGGGCAGGACATGACAAGACTGGACAGGACAAGGCAGGGCAGGACAAGACAGGACAGGACAGGGCAGGGCAGGACAAGACAGGGCAGGACAAGACAGGACAAGACAGGGAAGGACAGGACAAGGCAGGACAGGACAGGGCAGGACAAGACAGGGCAGGACAAGACAGGGCAGGACATGACAAGACAGGGCAGGACAGGACAAGACAGGGCAGGACAAGACAAGACAGGACAGGGCAGGACAGGACATGACAGGGCAGGACAGGACAAGACAAGACAGGACAGGACAAGACAGGAAAAGACAGGGCAGGACAAGACAAGGTAGGACAAGACAGGGCAGGACAAGAAAGGGCAGGACAAGACAGGGCAGGACAAGACAGGACAAGGCAAGACAGGACAAGGCAGGACAAGACAAGACAGGACAAGACAAGACAAGACAGGACAAGACAGGACAAGACAGGGCAGGACAGGACAAGACAGGACAGGACAAGACAGGGCAGGACAAGACAGGACAGGACAAGACAGGGCAGGACAAGACAGTACAAGACAGGACAAGACAGGACAGGGCAAGACAAGGCAGGGCAGGACAAGGCAATACAGGACAAGACAGGACAAGACAGGACAAGACAGGACAAGACAGGGCAGGGCAGGGCAGGGCAGGACAGGACAAGGCAGGACAAGACAAGGCAGGGCAGGGCAGGACAAGACAAGACAGGGCAGGACAAGACAGGGCACGACAAGACAGGACAAGACAGGGCAGGACAAGACAGGGCGGGACAAGACAGGACAGGACAAGACAAGACAGGGCAGGACAAGACAGGGCAGGACAAGACAAGACAGGACAAGGCAGGGCAGGACAGGACAAGACAGGGCAGGACAGGACAAGACAGGACAGGACAGGACAAGACAGGGCAGGACAGGGCAAGACAAGGCAGGACAAGACAAGACAGGACAGGACAGGGCAGGGCAGGGCAGGACAGGACAAGACAAGACAAGGAAGGACAAGACAAGGAAGGACAAGACAGGGCAAGACAAGACAAGACAGGACAGGGCAAGACAGGGCAGGACAAGATAAGACAAGACAGGACAGGACAGGGCAGGGCAGGGCAGGACAGGACAGGGCAGGACAGGACAAGGCAGGACAAGACAAGGCAGGGAAGGGCAGGACAAGACAAGACAGGGCAGGACAGGGCAGGACAAGACAAGACAGGACAGGACAGGACAATGCAGGACAGGGCAGGACAGGACAGGGCAGGACAAGACAAGACAGGACAGGACAGGACAATGCAGGACAGGGCAGGACAAGACAGGGCAGGACAAGACAGGGCAGTACAAGACAGGGCAGTACAAGACAGGGCAGTACAAGACAGGACAGGACAAGGCAGGGCAGGACAAGACAGGGCAGGACAGGACAAGACAGGGCAGGACAAGACAGGGCAGGACAGGGCAGGACAGGACAAGGCAGGGCAGGACAAGACAGGGCAGGATAGAACAAGACAAGACAGGACAAGACAGGGCAGGACAGGACAAGACAAGGCAGGGCAGGACAGGACAAGACAAGACAGGGCAGGACAGGGCAAGACAGGGCAGGACAAGACAAGGCAGGACAAGACAAGACAGGACAAGGCAGGACAAGACAAGACAGGACAAGGCAGGGCAGGACAGGACAAGACAGGGCAGGACAGGACAAGACAAGACAGGGCAGGACAAGACAGGACAGGACAAGACAGGGCAGGACAAGACAGTACAAGACAGGACAGGACAGGACAAGGCAGGACAAGACAAGACAGGACAGGGCAGGGCAGGGCAGGACAAGAGAAGACAAGACAGGGCAGGACAAGACAAGACAGGACAGGACAGGGCAGGACAGGACAGGACAAGATAGGACAGGACAAGACAAGACAGGGCAGGACAAGACAGGACAAGGCAGGACAAGACAGGGCAGGACAAGACAAGACAGGACAAGACAAGACAGGGCAGGACAAGACAAGGCAGGAAAAGACAAGACAGGACAGGGCAGGACAAGACAGGGCAGGACAAGGCAGGACAAGACAGGGCAGGGCAGGACAAGTCAAGACAAGACAGGGCAGGACAAGACAGGGCAGGACATGACAAGACTGGACAGGACAAGGCAGGGCAGGGCAGGACAAGACAAGACAGGGCAGGACAAGACAGGGCACGACAAGACAGGGCAAGACAGGACAGGACAAGACAGGGCAGGACAAGACAGGACAAGACAAGACAAGGCAGGACAAGTCAAGACAAGACAGGGCAGGACAAGACAGGGCAGGACATGACAAGACTGGACAGGACAAGGCAGGGCAGGACAAGACAGGACAGGGCAGGGCAGGACAAGACAGGGCAGGACAAGACAGGACAAGACAGGGCAGGACAGGACAAGGCAGGACAGGGCAGGACAAGACAGGGCAGGACAAGACAGGGCAGGACATGACAAGACAGGGCAGGACAGGACAAGACAGGGCAGGACAAGACAAGACAGGGCAGGACAAGACAAGACAGGACAGGACAGGACATGACAGGGCAGGACAAGACAAGACAGGACAGGACAAGACAGGAAAAGACAGGGCAGGACAAGACAAGGCAGGACAAGACAGGGCAGGACAAGAAAGGGCAGGACAAGACAGGGCAGGACAGGACAAGACAGGGCAGGACAAGACAGGGCAGGACAAGACAAGACAGGACAAGGCAGGACAAGACAAGACAAGACAGGACAAGACAGGACAGGACAAGACAGGGCAGGACAGGACAAGACAGGACAGGACAAGACAGGGCAGGACAGGACAAGACAGGACAGGACAAGACAGGGCAGGACAAGACAGTACAAGACAGGACAGGAAAAGACAGGACAGGGCAAGACAAGGCAGGGCAGGACAAGGCAATACAGGACAAGACAGGACAAGACAGGACAAGACAGGACAGGGCAGGGCAGGGCAGGGCAGGACAGGACAGGACAGGACAATGCAGGACAAGACAAGGCAGGGCAGGGCAGGACAAGACAAGACAGGGCAGGACAAGACAGGG
Source organism: Oncorhynchus clarkii lewisi (assembly GCF_045791955.1). Lineage (NCBI taxonomy): Eukaryota > Metazoa > Chordata > Actinopteri > Salmoniformes > Salmonidae > Oncorhynchus > Oncorhynchus clarkii. The sequence goes on along the minus strand of NC_092163.1, from coordinate 33,209,227 downwards.
CACGACAAGACAGGACAAGACAGGGCACGACAAGACAGGACAAGACAGGGCAGGACAGGACAAGACAAGACAGGGCAGGACAAGACAGGACAAGGCAGGGCAGGACAGGACAAGACAGGACAGGACAGGACAAGACAAGGCAGGACAAGACAAGACAGGACAGGGCAGGGCAGGGCAGGGCAGGACAGGACAAGGAAGGACAAGACAGGGCAAGACAAGACAAGACAGGACAGGGCAGGGCAGGGCAGGACAAGACAGGGCAGGACAGGACAAGGCAGGACAAGACAAGACAAGACAGGACAGGGCAGGGCAGGACAGGACAGGACAAGGCAGGACAAGACAAGGCAGGGAAGGGCAGGACAAGACAAGACAGGGCAGGACAGGGCAGGGCAGGACAAGACAGGACAGGACAGGACAATGCAGGACAGGGCAGGACAGGGCAGGACAAGACAAGACAGGACAGGACAGGACAATGCAGGACAGGGCAGGACAAGACAGGGCAGGACAAGACAGGGCAGTACAAGACAGGGCAGTACAAGACAGGACAGGACAAGACAGGACAGGACAAGGCAGGGCAGGACAAGACAGGGCAGGACAGGACAAGACAAGACAGGGCAGGACAAGACAGGGCAGGACAGGACAGGGCAGGACAGGACAAGGCAGGGCAGGACAAGACAGGACAAGACAGGGCAGGACAGGACAAGACAAGGCAGGGCAGGACAGGACAAGACAAGGCAGGGCAGGACAGGACAAGACAAGACAGGGCAGGACAGGGCAAGACAGGGCAGGACAAGACAGGGCAGGACAAGACAAGACAGGGCAGGACAAGACAAGACAGGACAAGACAGGGCAGGACAAGACAGGGCAGGACAGGACAAGACAAGGCAGGGCAGGACAGGACAAGACAAGACAGGGCAAGACAGGGCAGGACAAGACAAGACGACAAGACAGGGCAGGACAAGACAAGACAGGGCAGGACAAGACAAGACAGGACAAGACAGGGCAGGACAAGACAAGACAAGGCAGGGCAGGACAGGACAAGACAAGACAGGGCAGGACAGGGCAAGACAGGGCAGGACAAGACAAGACGACAAGACAGGGCAGGACAAGACAAGACAGGGCAGGACAAGACAAGACAGGACAAGACAGGGCAGGACAAGACAGGGCAGGACAAGACAGGGCAGGACAAGACAGGACAGGGCAGGACAGGACAAGGCAGGGCAGGACAGGGCAGGACAAGACAGGCAAGGACAAGACAGGGCAGGACAGGACAAGACAGGGCAGGACAGGCCAAGACAGGGCAGGACAAGACAAGACAGGGCAGGACAGGACAGGGCAGGACAGGACAAGACAGGGCAGGACAGGACAAGACAAGACAGGACAAGACAAGACAGGACAGGGCAGGGCAGGGCAGGGCAGGACAGGACAAGGAAGGACAAGACAGGGCAAGACAAGACAAGACAGGACAGGGCAGGGCAGGGCAGGACAAGACAGGGCAGGACAGGACAAGGCAGGACAAGACAAGACAAGACAGGACAGGGCAGGGCAGGGCAGGACAGGACAGGACAAGGCAGGACAAGACAAGGCAGGGAAGGGCAGGACAAGACAAGACAGGGCAGGACAGGGCAGGGCAGGACAAGACAGGACAGGACAGGACAATGCAGGACAGGGCAGGACAAGACAAGACAGGACAGGACAGGACAGGACAATGCAGGACAGGGCAGGACAAGACAGGGCAGGACAGGCCAAGACAGGGCAGGACAAGACAAGACAGGGCAGGACAGGACAGGGCAGGACAGGACAAGACAGGGCAGGACAGGACAAGACAAGACAGGACAAGACAGGAAAAGACAGGGCAGGACAAGGCAGGACAAGACAAGACAGGGCAGGACAGGACAAGGCAGGGCAGGACAAGACAAGGCAGGACAAGAAAGGGCAGGACAAGACAGGGCAGGACAAGACAGGGCAGGACAAGACAGGGCAGGACAAGACAGGGCAGGACAGGACAAGGCAGGACAAGACAAGACAGGACAAGACAGGGCAGGACAAGACAAGACAGGACAAGACAGGGCAGGACAAGACAGGGCAGGACAAGGCAGGGCAGGACAAGACAGGACAAGACAAGACAGGGCAGGACAAGACAGGACAAGACAAGACAGGGCAGGACAAGACAGGGCAGGACAAGACAAGACAGGGCAGGACAAGACAGGACAAGACAGGACAAGACAGGGCAGGACAAGACAAGACAGGACAAGACAGGGCAGGACAAGACAGGGCAGGACAAGACAGGGCAGGACAGGACAAGACAGGGCAGGACAAGACAGGACAGGACAGGGCAGGGCAGGACAAGGAAGGACAAGACAGGGCAAGACAAGACAAGAAAGGACAGGACAGGGCAGGGCAGGACAGGGCAGGACAAGACAAGGCAGGGCAGGACAAGACAAGACAGGGCAGGACAAGACAGGGCAGGACAAGACAAGACAGGACAGGACAGGGCAGGGCAGGACAGGACAAGACAGGACAGGACAGGGCAAGACAAGGCAGGACAAGACAAGACAGGACAGGACAGGGCAGGGCAGGGCAGGACAGGACAAGACAAGACAGGGCAGGACAAGACAAGGAAGGACAAGACAGGGCAAGACAAGACAAGACAGGACAGGGCAGGGCAGGGCAGGGCAGGACAGGACAAGACAGGGCAGGACAGGACAAGGCAGGACAAGACAGGGCAAGACCAGACAAGACAGGACAGGGCAGGGCAGGACAGGGCAGGACAGGACAAGGCAGGACAAGACAAGGCAGGGCAGGACAAGACAAGACAGGGCAGGACAGGGCAGGACAGGACAGGGCAGGACAAGACAAGACAAGACAGGACAGGACAATGCAGGACAGGGCAGGACAAGACAGGGCAGGACAAGACAGGGCAGTACAAGACAGGACAGGACAAGACAGGACAGGACAAGGCAGGGCAGGACAAGACAGGGCAGGACAGGACAAGACAGGGCAGGACAAGACAGGGCAGGACAGGACAAGACAGGGCAGGACAGGACAAGGCAGGACAAGACAGGGCAGGACAGGACAAGACAAGACAGGACAAGACAGGGCAGGACAGGACAAGGCAGGGCAGGACAGGACAAGACAAGACAGGGCAGGACAGGACAAGACAAGACAGGGCAGGACAGGACAAGACAGGGCAGGACAGGGCAGGGCAGGACAGGGCAGGGCAGGACAAGACAAGGCAGGACAGGACAAGACAGGAAAAGACAGGGCAGGACAAGACAAGGCAGGACAAGACAGGGCAGGACAAGACAGGGCAGGACAAGACAAGGCAGGACAGGACAAGACAGGGCAGGACAAGACAGGGCAGGACAGGACAAGACAGGACAAGGCAGAACAAGACAAGACAGGGCAGGACAAGACAAGACAGGACAAGACAGGGCAGGACAAGACAGGGCAGGACAAGGCAGGGCAGGACAAGACAAGACAGGACAAGACAGGACAAGACAGGACAAGACAGGGCAGGACAAGACAAGACAGGGCAGGACAAGACAGGGCAGGACAAGACAGGGCAGGACAAGACAGGGCAGGACAGGACAAGACAGGGCAGGACAAGACAAGACAGGACAAGACTGGACAAGGCAGGGCAGGACAGGACAAGACAGGACAGGACAAGACAGTACAAGACAGGACAGGACAAGACAGGACAGGGCAAGACAAGGCAGGGCAGGACAAGACAAGGCAATACAGGACAAGACAGGACAAGACAGGACAAGACAGGACAAGACAAGACAAGACAGGGCAGGACAAGACAAGACAGGACAAGGCAGGACAAAACAGGGCAGGGCAGGACAAGACAGGGCAGGACAAGACAGGACAGGACAAGACAAGACAAGACAGGGCAGGACAAGACAAGACAGGACAAGGCAGGACAAGACAAGACAGGTCAGGACAAGACAGGACAAGACAGGGCAGGACAAGACAGTACAAGACAGGACAGGACAAGACAGGATAGGACAGGGCAAGACAAGGCAGGACAAGACAAGACAGGACAGGGCAGGGCAGGACAGGACAAGACAAGACAAGACAGGGCAGGACAAGACAAGGAAGGACAAGACAGGGCAGGACAGGACAGGACAAGACAAGACAGGGCAGGACAAGACAGGACAAGGCAGGACAAGACAGGACAAGACAGGGCAGGACAAGACAGGGCAGGACAAGACAAGACAGGACAAGACAAGACAGGGCAGGACAAGACAAGGCAGGACAAGACAAGACAGGACAAGACAAGACAGGACAGGACAGGGCAGGGCAGGACAGGGCAGGACAGGACAAGGCAGGACAAGACAAGGCAGGGCAGGACAAGACAAGACAGGGCAGGACAGGGCAGGACAGGGCAGGACAAGACAGGACAGGACAATGCAGGACAGGGCAGGACAAGACAGGGCAGGACAAGACAGGGCAGGACAAGACAGGGCAGGACAAGACAGGACAGGACAAGGCAGGGCAGGACAAGACAGGGCAGGACAGGACAAGACAAGACAGGACAAGACAGGGCAGGACAGGACAAGACAAGGCAGGGCAGGACAAGACAAGGAAGGACAAGACAGGGCAGGACAGGACAGGACAGGACAAGACAAGACAGGGCAGGACAAGACAAGACAGGGCAGGACAGGGCAAGACAGGGCAGGACAGGACAAGACAGGGCAGGACAGGACAAGACGACAAGACAGGGCAGGACAAGACAAGACAGGGCAGGACAAGACAGGACAAGACAGGGCAGGACAAGACAGGACAAGACAAGACAGGGCAGGACAAGAAAGGACAAGACAAGGGAGGGCAGGACAGGGCAGGACAAGACAGGGCAGGACAAGACAGGGCAGGACAAGACAGGGCAGGACAGGACAAGACAGGGCAGGACAAGAGAGGACAGGACAGGACAAGACAGGGCAGGACAAGAGAGGACAAGACAGGGCAGGATAGGACAAGACAAGACAGGACAGGGCAGGACAGGACAAGACAGGGCAGGACAGGACAAGGCAGGACAAGACAGGGCAGGACAGGGCAAGACAGGAAAAGACAGGGCAGGACAAGACAAGGCAGGACAAGACAGGGCAGGACAAGACAGGGCAGGACAAGACAGGGCAGGGCAAGACAGGGCAGGACAAGACAAGACAGGACAAGACAGGACAAGACAGGGCAGGACAAGACAGGACAAGACAGAGCAGGACAAGACAGGGAAGGGCAGGACAGGACAAGGCAGGGCAGGACAAGGCAGGACAAGACAAGACAGGACAAGACAGGGCAGGACAAGACAGGGCAGGAAAAGACAAGACAGGGCAGGACAAGACAGGGCAGGACAGGACAAGACAGGGCAGGACAGGACAGGGCAGGGCAGGACAAGACAGGACAAGGCAGGACAAGACAAGACAGGACAAGACAGGGCAGGACAAGACAAGACAGGACAAGACAGGGCAGGACAAGACAGGGCAGGACAAGACAGGGCAGGACAAGACAGGGCAGGACAGGACAAGACAGGGCAGGACAAGACAGGGCAAGACAAGACAGGGCAGGACAGGACAAGACAGGACAAGACAAGACAGGACAGGACAGGACAAGGCAGGACAAGACAAGGCAGGGCAGGACAAGACAAGACAGGGCAGGACAGGACAAGACAAGACAGGACAAGACAGGGCAGGACAAGGCAGGGCAGGACAAGACAAGACAGGACAAGACAGGGCAAGACAGGACAAGACAGGGCAGGACAAGACAAGACAGGGCAGGACAAGACAGGGCAGGACAAGACAAGACAGGGCAGGACAAGACAAGACAGGACAAGACTGGACAAGGCAGGGCAGGACAGGACAAGACAGGACAAGACAGTACAAGACAGGACAGGACAGGACAGGGCAAGACAAGGCAGGGCAGGACAAGACAAGGCAATACAGGACAAGACAGGACAAGACAGGACAAGACAGGACAGGACAGGGCAGGGCAGGACAGGACAAGGCAGGACAAGACAAGGCAGGACAAGACAGGGCAGGACAAGACAAGACAAGACAGGGCAGGACAAGACAAGACAGGACAAGGCAGGACAAGACAAGACAGGGCAGGACAAGACAGGGCAGGACAAGACAGTACAAGACAGGACAGGACAAGACAGGATAGGACAGGGCAAGACAAGGCAGGACAAGACAAGACAGGACAGGGCAGGGCAGGACAGGACAAGACAAGACAAGACAGGGCAGGACAAGACAAGGAAGGACAAGACAGGGCAGGACAGGACAGGACAAGACAGGACAAGACAGGACAAGACAGGACAAGACAGGGCAGGACAAGACAGGGCAGGACAAGACAGGACAAGACAGGGCAGGACAAGACAAGGCAGGACAAGACAAGACAGGACAGGGCAGGACAAGACAGGGCAGGAAGAGGCAGGACAAGACAGGGCAGGGCAGGACAAGTCAAGACAAGACAGGGCAGGACAAGACAGGGCAGGACATGACAAGACTGGACAGGACAAGGCAGGGCAGGGCAGGACAAGACAAGACAGGGCAGGACAAGACAGGGCACGACAAGACAGGGCAAGACAGGACAGGACAAGACAGGGCAGGACAAGACAGGGCAGGACAAGACAGGGCAGGACAAGACAAGACAGGACAAGACAAGACAGGGCAGGACAAGACAAGGCAGGACAGGGCAGGACAAGACAGGGCAGGACAAGGCAGGACAAGACAGGGCAGGGCAGGACAAGTCAAGACAAGACAGGGCAGGACAAGACAGGGCAGGACATGACAAGACTAGACAAGGCAGGGCAGGACAAGACAGGACAGGACAGGGCAGGGCAGGGCAGGACAAGACAGGGCAGGACAAGACAGGACAAGACAGGGCAGGACAGGACAAGGCAGGGCAGGACAGGGCAGGACAAGACAGGGCAGGGCAGGACATGACAAGACAGGGCAGGACAAGACAAGACAGGGCAGGACAAGACAAGACAGGACAGGACAGGACATGACAGGGCAGGACAGGACAAGACAAGACAGGACAGGACAAGACAGGAAAAGACAGGGCAGGACAAGACAAGGCAGGACAAGACAGGGCAGGACAAGACAGGGCAGGACAGGACAAGACAGGGCAGGACAAGACAGGGCAGGACAAGACAGGGCAGGACAAGACAGGGCAGGACAAGACAGGGCAGGACAAGGCAGGACAAGACAAGACAAGACAGGACAAGACAGGACAGGACAAGACAGGGCAGGACAGGACAAGACAGGACAGGACAAGACAGGGCAGGACAAGACAGGACAAGACAGGGCAGGACAAGACAGTACAAGACAGGACAGGACAAGACAGGACAGGGCAAGACAAGGCAGGGCAGGACAAGGCAATACAGGACAAGACAGGACAAGACAGGACAAGACAGGACAGGGCAGGGCAGGGCAGGGCAGGACAGGACAGGACAATGCAGGACAAGACAAGGCAGGGCAGGGCAGGACAAGACAAGACAGGGCAGGACAAGACAAGACAGGGCAGGACAAGACAAGACAGGACAAGGCAGGGCAGGACAGGACAAGACAGGGCAGGACAGGACAAGACAGGACAGGACAAGACAGGGCAGGACAGGGCAAGACAAGGCAGGACAAGACAGGACAGGACAGGGCAGGGCAGGGCAGGGCAGGACAGGACAAGACAGGGCAGGACAAGACAAGGAAGGACAAGACAGGGCAAGACAAGACAAGACAGGACAGGGCAGGGCAGGACAGGACAAGACAGGGCAGGACAGGACAAGTCAGGACAAGACAAGACAAGACAGGGCAGGGCAGGACAGGACAGGGCAGGACAAGACAAGGAAGGACAAGACAGGGCAGGACAGGACAGGACAAGACAGGACAGGACAAGACAAGACAGGGCAGGACAAGACAGGACAAGGCAGGACAAGACAGGACAAGACAGGGCAGGACAAGACAGGGCAGGACAAGACAGGGCAGGACAAGACAAGGCAGGACAAGACAGGACAGGGCAGGACAAGACAGGGCAGGACAAGGCAGGACAAGACAGGGCAGGACAAGTCAAGACAAGACAGGGCAGGACAAGACAGGGCAGGACATGACAAGACTGGACAGGACAAGGCAGGGCAGGACAAGACAAGACAGGGCAGGACAAGACAGGGCACGACAAGACAGGGCAAGACAGGACAGGACAAGACAGGGCAGGACAAGACAGGGCAGGACAAGACAGGGCAGGACAAGACAAGACAGGACAAGACAAGACAGGGCAGGACAAGACAAGGCAGGACAAGACAAGACAGGACAGGGCAGGACAAGACAGGGCAGGACAAGGCAGGACAAGACAGGGCAGGGCAGGACAAGTCAAGACAAGACAGGGCAGGACAAGACAGGGCAGGACATGACAAGACTGGACAGGACAAGGCAGGGCAGGACAAGACAGGACAGGGCAGGGCAGGGCAGGACAAGACAGGGCAGGACAAGACAGGACAAGACAGGGCAGGACAGGACAAGGCAGGGCAGGACAGGGCAGGACAAGACAGGGCAGGACAAGACAGGGCAGGACATGACAAGACAGGGCAGGACAGGACAAGACAGGGCAGGACAAGACAAGACAGGGCAGGACAAGACAAGACAGGGCAGGACAAGACAAGACAGGACAGGACATGACAGGGCAGGACAGGACAAGACAAGACAGGACAGGACAAGACAGGAAAAGACAGGGCAGGACAAGACAAGGCAGGACAAGACAGGGCAGGACAAGAAAGGGCAGGACAAGACAGGGCAGGACAGGACAAGACAGGGCAGGACAAGACAGGGCAGGACAAGACAGGGCAGGACAAGACAGGGCAGGACAAGGCAGGACAAGACAAGACAAGACAGGACAGGACAAGACAGGGCAGGACAGGACAAGACAGGACAGGACAAGACAGGGCAGGACAAGACAGGACAAGACAGGGCAGGACAAGACAGTACAAGACAGGACAGGACAAGACAGGACAGGGCAAGACAAGGCAGGGCAGGACAAGGCAATACAGGACAAGACAGGACAAGACAGGACAGGGCAGGGCAGGGCAGGGCAGGACAGGACAATGCAGGACAAGACAAGGCAGGGCAGGGCAGGACAAGACAAGACAGGGCAGGACAAGACAGGGCACGACAAGACAGGACAAGACAGGGCAGGACAAGACAGGGCAGGACAAGACAGGACAAGACAGGGCAGGACAAGACAAGACAGGGCAGGACAAGACAAGACAGGACAAGGCAGGGCAGGACAGGACAAGACAGGGCAGGACAGGACAAGACAGGACAGGACAAGACAGGGCAGGACAGGGCAAGACAAGGCAGGACAAGACAAGACAGGACAGGACAGGGCAGGGCAGGGCAGGACAGGACAGGACAAGACAGGGCAGGACAAGACAAGGGACAAGACAGGGCAAGACAAGACAAGACAGGACAGGGCAGGGCAGGACAGGACAAGACAGGGCAGGACAGGACAAGTCAGGACAAGACAAGACAAGACAGGGCAGGGCAGGGCAGGACAGGACAGGGCAGGACAGGACAAGGCAGGACAAGACAAGGCAGGGAAGGGCAGGACAAGACAGGACAGGGCAGGACAGGGCAGGACAAGACAGGACAGGGCAGGGCAGGGCAGGACAAGACAGGGCAGGACAAGACAGGACAAGACAGGGCAGGACAGGACAAGGCAGGGCAGGACAGGGCAGGACAAGACAGGGCAGGACAAGACAGGGCAGGACATGACAAGACAGGGCAGGACAGGACAAGACAGGGCAGGACAAGACAAGACAGGGCAGGACAAGACAAGACAGGACAGGACAGGACATGACAGGGCAGGACAGGACAAGACAAGACAGGACAGGACAAGACAGGAAAAGACAGGGCAGGACAAGACAAGGCAGGACAAGACAGGGCAGGACAAGAAAGGGCAGGACAAGACAGGGCAGGACAGGACAAGACAGGGCAGGACAAGACAGGGCAGGACAAGACAGGGCAGGACAAGACAGGGCAGGACAAGACAAGACAGGACAAGGCAGGACAAGACAAGACAAGACAGGACAAGACAGGACAGGACAAGACAGGGCAGGACAGGACAAGACAGGACAGGACAAGACAGGGCAGGACAAGACAGGACAAGACAGGGCAGGACAAGACAGTACAAGACAGGACAGGACAAGACAGGACAGGGCAAGACAAGGCAGGGCAGGACAAGGCAATACAGGACAAGACAGGACAAGACAGGACAAGACAGGGCAGGGCAGGGCAGGGCAGGACAGGACAGGACAGGACAATGCAGGACAAGACAAGGCAGGGCAGGGCAGGACAAGACAAGACAGGGCAGGACAAGACAGGGCACGACAAGACAGGACAAGACAGGGCAGGACAAGACAGGGCAGGACAAGACAGGACAGGACAAGACAGGGCAGGACAAGACAAGACAGGGCAGGACAAGACAGGACAGGACAAGACAGGGCAGGACAGGGCAGGGCAGGGCAGGACAGGACAAGACAGGGCAGGACAAGACAAGGAAGGACAAGACAGGGCAAGACAAGACAAGACAGGACAGGGCAGGGCAGGACAGGACAAGACAGGGCAGGACAGGACAAGTCAGGACAAGACAAGACAAGACAGGGCAGGGCAGGGCAGGACAGGACAGGGCAGGACAGGACAAGGCAGGACAAGACAAGGCAGGGAAGGGCAGGACAAGACAAGACAGGGCAGGACAGGGCAGGACAAGACAAGACAGGACAGGACAGGACAATGCAGGACAGGGCAGGACAGGACAAGACAGGACAGGACAGGACAGGACAATGCAGGACAGGGCAGGACAAGACAGGGCAGGACAAGACAGGGCAGTACAAGACAGGGCAGTACAAGACAGGACAGGACAAGACAGGACAGGACAAGGCAGGGTAGGACAAGACAGGGCAGGACAGGACAAGACAGGGCAGGACAAGACAGGGCAGGACAGGACAGGGCAGGACAGGACAAGGCAGGGCAGGACAAGACAGGACAAGACAGGGCAGGACAAGACAGGGCAGGACAAGACAGGACAAGACAGGGCAGGACAAGACAAGACAGGGCAGGACAAGACAAGACAGGACAAGGCAGGGCAGGACAGGACAAGACAGGGCAGGACAGGACAAGACAGGACAGGACAAGACAGGGCAGGACAGGGCAAGACAAGGCAGGACAAGACAAGACAGGACAGGACAGGGCAGGGCAGGGCAGGACAGGACAGGACAAGACAGGGCAGGACAAGACAAGGAAGGACAAGACAGGGCAAGACAAGACAGGACAGGGCAGGGCAGGACAGGACAAGACAGGGCAGGACAGGACAAGTCAGGACAAGACAAGACAAGACAGGGCAGGGCAGGGCAGGACAGGACAGGGCAGGACAGGACAAGGCAGGACAAGACAAGGCAGGGAAGGGCAGGACAAGACAGGACAGGGCAGGACAGGGCAGGACAAGACAGGACAGGGCAGGGCAGGGCAGGACAAGACAGGGCAGGACAAGACAGGACAAGACAGGGCAGGGCAAGACAAGGCAGGGCAGGACAAGGCAATACAGGACAAGACAGGACAAGACAGGACAAGACAGGGCAGGGCAGGGCAGGGCAGGACAGGACAGGACAGGACAATGCAGGACAAGACAAGGCAGGGCAGGGCAGGACAAGACAAGACAGGGCAGGACAAGACAGGGCACGACAAGACAGGACAAGACAGGGCAGGACAAGACAGGGCAGGACAAGACAGGACAGGACAAGACAGGGCAGGACAAGACAAGACAGGGCAGGACAAGACAGGACAGGACAAGACAGGGCAGGACAGGGCAGGGCAGGGCAGGACAGGACAAGACAGGGCAGGACAAGACAAGGAAGGACAAGACAGGGCAAGACAAGACAAGACAGGACAGGGCAGGGCAGGACAGGACAAGACAGGGCAGGACAGGACAAGTCAGGACAAGACAAGACAAGACAGGGCAGGGCAGGGCAGGACAGGACAGGGCAGGACAGGACAAGGCAGGACAAGACAAGGCAGGGAAGGGCAGGACAAGACAAGACAGGGCAGGACAGGGCAGGACAAGACAAGACAGGACAGGACAGGACAATGCAGGACAGGGCAGGACAGGACAAGACAGGACAGGACAGGACAGGACAATGCAGGACAGGGCAGGACAAGACAGGGCAGGACAAGACAGGGCAGTACAAGACAGGGCAGTACAAGACAGGACAGGACAAGACAGGACAGGACAAGGCAGGGTAGGACAAGACAGGGCAGGACAGGACAAGACAGGGCAGGACAAGACAGGGCAGGACAGGACAGGGCAGGACAGGACAAGGCAGGGCAGGACAAGACAGGACAAGACAGGGCAGGACAAGACAGGGCAGGACAAGACAGGACAAGACAGGGCAGGACAAGACAAGACAGGGCAGGACAAGACAAGACAGGACAAGGCAGGGCAGGACAGGACAAGACAGGGCAGGACAGGACAAGACAGGACAGGACAAGACAGGGCAGGACAGGGCAAGACAAGGCAGGACAAGACAAGACAGGACAGGACAGGGCAGGGCAGGGCAGGACAGGACAGGACAAGACAGGGCAGGACAAGACAAGGAAGGACAAGACAGGGCAAGACAAGACAGGACAGGGCAGGGCAGGACAGGACAAGACAGGGCAGGACAGGACAAGTCAGGACAAGACAAGACAAGACAGGGCAGGGCAGGGCAGGACAGGACAGGGCAGGACAGGACAAGGCAGGACAAGACAAGGCAGGGAAGGGCAGGACAAGACAGGACAGGGCAGGACAGGGCAGGACAAGACAGGACAGGGCAGGGCAGGGCAGGACAAGACAGGGCAGGACAAGACAGGACAAGACAGGGCAGGACAGGACAAGGCAGGGCAGGACAGGGCAGGACAAGACAGGGCAGGACAAGACAGGGCAGGACATGACAAGACAGGGCAGGACAGGACAAGACAGGGCAGGACAAGACAAGACAGGGCAGGACAAGACAAGACAGGACAGGACAGGACATGACAGGGCAGGACAGGACAAGACAAGACAGGACAGGACAAGACAGGAAAAGACAGGGCAGGACAAGACAAGGCAGGACAAGACAGGGCAGGACAAGAAAGGGCAGGACAAGACAGGGCAGGACAGGACAAGACAGGGCAGGACAAGACAGGGCAGGACAAGACAGGGCAGGACAAGACAGGGCAGGACAAGACAAGACAGGACAAGGCAGGACAAGACAAGACAAGACAGGACAAGACAGGACAGGACAAGACAGGGCAGGACAGGACAAGACAGGACAGGACAAGACAGGGCAGGACAAGACAGGACAAGACAGGGCAGGACAAGACAGTACAAGACAGGACAGGACAAGACAGGACAGGGCAAGACAAGGCAGGGCAGGACAAGGCAATACAGGACAAGACAGGACAAGACAGGACAAGACAGGGCAGGGCAGGGCAGGACAGGACAGGACAGGACAATGCAGGACAAGACAAGGCAGGGCAGGGCAGGACAAGACAAGACAGGGCAGGACAAGACAGGGCACGACAAGACAGGACAAGACAGGGCAGGACAAGACAGGGCAGGACAAGACAGGACAGGACAAGACAGGGCAGGACAAGACAAGACAGGGCAGGACAAGACAGGACAGGACAAGACAGGGCAGGACAGGGCAGGGCAGGGCAGGACAGGACAAGACAGGGCAGGACAAGACAAGGAAGGACAAGACAGGGCAAGACAAGACAAGACAGGACAGGGCAGGGCAGGACAGGACAAGACAGGGCAGGACAGGACAAGTCAGGACAAGACAAGACAAGACAGGGCAGGGCAGGACAGGGCAGGACAGGACAAGGCAGGACAAGACAAGGCAGGGAAGGGCAGGACAAGACAAGACAGGGCAGGACAGGGCAGGACAAGACAAGACAGGACAGGACAGGACAATGCAGGACAGGGCAGGACAGGACAAGACAGGACAGGACAGGACAATGCAGGACAGGGCAGGACAAGACAGGGCAGGACAAGACAGGGCAGTACAAGACAGGGCAGTACAAGACAGGACAGGACAAGACAGGACAGGACAAGGCAGGGTAGGACAAGACAGGGCAGGACAGGACAAGACAGGGCAGGACAAGACAGGGCAGGACAGGACAGGGCAGGACAGGACAAGGCAGGGCAGGACAAGACAGGACAAGACAGGGCAGGACAAGACAAGGCAGGGCAGGACAGGACAAGACAAGGCAGGGCAGGACAGGACAAGACAAGACAGGGCAGGACAGGGCAAGACAGGGCAGGACAAGACAAGACGACAAGACAGGGCAGGACAAGACAAGACAGGGCAGGACAAGACAAGACAGGACAAGACAGGGCAGGACAAGACAGGGCAGGACAGGACAAGACAGGGCAGGGCAGGGCAGGACAGGACAGGGCAGGACAGGACAAGGCAGGACAAGACAAGGCAGGGAAGGGCAGGACAAGACAAGACAGGGCAGGACAGGGCAGGACAGGGCAGGACAAGACAAGACAGGACAGGACAGGACAATGCAGGACAGGGCAGGACAGGACAAGACAGGACAGGACAGGACAGGACAATGCAGGACAGGGCAGGACAAGACAGGGCAGGACAAGACAGGGCAGTACAAGACAGGGCAGTACAAGACAGGACAGGACAAGACAGGACAGGACAAGGCAGGGCAGGACAAGACAGGGCAGGACAGGACAAGACAAGACAGGGCAGGACAAGACAGGGCAGGACAGGACAGGGCAGGACAGGACAAGGCAGGGCAGGACAAGACAGGACAAGACAGGGCAGGACAAGACAAGACAGGGCAGGACAGGACAAGACAAGGCAGGGCAGGACAGGACAAGACAAGACAGGGCAGGACAGGGCAAGACAGGGCAGGACAAGACAAGACGACAAGACAGGGCAGGACAAGACAAGACAGGGCAGGACAAGACAGGACAAGACAGGGCAGGACAAGACAGGGCAGGACAAGACAGGGCAGGGCAGGACAAGACAGGACAAGACAAGACAGGACAAGACAGGGCAGGACAGGACAAGGCAGGGCAGGACAGGGCAGGACAAGACAGGGCAGGACAAGACAGGGCAGGACAGGACAAGACAGGGCAGGACAAGACAAGACAGGGCAGGACAAGACAGGACAGGGCAGGACAGGACAAGACAAGACAGGACAAGACAGGAAAAGACAGGGCAAGACAAGACAGGACAAGACAGGGCAGGACAAGGCAGGGCAGGACAAGACAAGGCAGGACAAGACAGGGCAGGACAAGACAGGGCAGGACAAGACAGGGCAGGACAAGACAGGGCAGGACAAGACAGGGCAGGACAGGACAAGACAGGACAAGACAAGACAGGACAAGACAGGGCAGGACAAGACAAGACAGGACAAGACAGGGCAGGACAAGACAGGGCAGGACAAGGCAGGGCAGGACAAGACAGGACAAGACAAGACAGGGCAGGACAAGACAGGACAAGACAAGACAGGGCAGGACAAGACAGGGCAGGACAAGACAAGACAGGGCAGGACAAGACAAGACAGGGCAGGACAAGACAGGACAAGACAGGACAAGACAGGGCAGGACAAGACAAGACAGGACAAGACAGGGCAGGACAAGACAGGGCAGGACAAGACAGGGCAGGACAGGACAAGACAGGGCAGGACAAGACAGGACAGGACAGGGCAGGGCAGGACAAGACAAGGCAATACAGGACAAGACAGGACAAGACAGGACAAGACAGGACAGGGCAGGGCAGGGCAGGACAGGACAAGGCAGGACAAGACAAGGCAGGGCAGGACAAGACAAGACAGGGCAAGACAAGACAAGACAAGACAGGGCAGGACAAGACAGTACAAGACAGGACAGGACAAGACAGGACAAGACAAGACAGGGCAGGACAAGACAGGACAAGACAGGGCAGGACAAGACAGTACAAGACAGGACAGGACAGGGCAAGACAAGGCAGGACAAGACAAGACAGGACAGGACAGGGCAGGGCAGGGCAGGACAGGACAAGACAGGGCAGGACAAGACAAGGAAGGACAAGACAGGGCAAGACAAGACAAGACAGGGCAGGGCAGGGCAGGGCAGGACAGGACAAGACAGGGCAGGACAGGACAAGGCAGGACAAGACAGGGCAAGACAAGACAAGACAGGACAAGACAAGACAAGACAGGGCAGGACAGGGCAGGACAGGACAGGGCAGGACAAGACAAGACAAGACAGGACAGGACAATGCAGGACAGGGCAGGACAAGACAGGGCAGTACAAGACAGGGCAGTACAAGACAGGACAGGACAAGACAGGACAGGACAAGGCAGGGCAGGACAAGGCAGGGCAGGACAAGACAGGGCAGGACAGGACAAGACAAGACAGGGCAGGACAAGACAGGGCAGGACAGGACAAGACAGGGCAGGACAGGACAAGGCAGGACAAGACAGGGCAGGACAGGACAAGACAAGACAGGACAAGACAGGGCAGGACAGGACAAGACAAGGCAGGGCAGGACAAGACAAGACAGGGCAGGACAGGGCAAGACAGGGCAAGACAGGGCAGGACAGGGCAGGGCAGGACAAGACAAGGCAGGACAGGACAAGACAGGAAAAGACAGGGCAGGACAAGACAAGGCAGGACAAGACAGGGCAGGACAAGACAGGGCAGGACAGGACAAGACAGGACAAGGCAGGACAAGACAAGACAAGACAAGACAGGGCAGGACAAGACAAGACAGGACAAGACAGGACAAGACAGGGCAGGACAAGGCAGGGCAGGACAAGACAAGACAGGACAGGACAAGACAGGACAAGACAGGGCAGGACAAGACAAGACAGGGCAGGACAAGACAGGGCAGGACAAGACAGGGCAGGACAAGACAGGGCAGGACAGGACAAGACAGGGCAGGACAAGACAAGACAGGACAAGACTGGACAAGGCAGGGCAGGACAGGACAAGACAGGACAGGACAGTACAAGACAGGACAGGACAGGACAGGGCAAGACAGGGCAGGACAAGACAAGGCAATACAGGACAAGACAGGACAAGACAGGACAAGACAAGACAGGACAGGGCAGGGCAGGGCAGGACAGGACAAGGCAGGACAAGACAAGGCAGTGCAGGACAAGACAGGACAAGACAAGACAGGGCAGGACAAGACAGGACAAGGCAGGACAAGACAAGACAGGGCAGGACAAGACAGGACAAGACAGGGCAGGACAAGACAGTACAAGACAGGACAGGACAAGACAGGATAGGACAGGGCAAGACAAGGCAGGACAAGACAAGACAGGACAGGGCAGGACAGGACAAGACAAGACAAGACAGGGCAGGACAAGACAAGGAAGGACAAGACAGGGCAAGACAAGACAGGACAGGGCAGGGCAGGGCAGGGCAGGACAGGACAAGACAGGGCAGGACAGGACAAGGCAGGACAAGACAG
The DNA here is from genome assembly GCF_045791955.1 of Oncorhynchus clarkii lewisi. Classification (NCBI taxonomy): domain Eukaryota; kingdom Metazoa; phylum Chordata; class Actinopteri; order Salmoniformes; family Salmonidae; genus Oncorhynchus; species Oncorhynchus clarkii. Next base: position 33,191,742 of record NC_092163.1, on the reverse strand, counting down.
GGCAAGACAAGACAAGACAGGACAGGACAGGGCAGGGCAGGACAGGGCAGGACAGGACAAGGCAGGACAAGACAAGGCAGGGCAGGACAAGACAAGACAGGGCAGGACAGGGCAGGACAGGGCAGGACAAGACAGGAGAGGACAATGCAGGACAGGGCAGGACAAGACAGGGCAGGACAAGACAGGGCAGGACAAGACAGGGCAGGACAAGACAGGACAGGACAAGGCAGGGCAGGACAAGACAGGGCAGGACAGGACAAGACAGGGCAGGACAGGACAAGACAAGGCAGGGCAGGACAAGACAAGACAGGGCAGGACAGGGCAAGACAGGACAGGACAGGACAAGACAGGGCAGGACAGGACAAGACGACAAGACAGGGCAGGACAAGACAAGACAGGGCAGGACAAGACAGGGCAGGACAAGACAAGACAGGACAAGACAGGGCAGGACAAGACAGGACAAGACAAGACAGGGCAGGACAAGAAAGGACAAGACAAGACAGGACAAGACAGGGCAGGACAGGACAAGGGAGGACAGGACAAGACAGGACAGGGCAAGACAGGGCAGGACAAGACAAGGCAATACAGGACAAGACAGGACAAGACAGGACAAGACAAGACAGGACAGGGCAGGGCAGGGCAGGGCAGGACAGGACAAGGCAGGACAAGACAAGGCAGTGCAGGACAAGACAGGGCAGGACAAGACAGGACAGGACAAGACAAGACAGGGCAGGACAAGACAAGACAGGACAAGGCAGGACAAGACAAGACAGGGCAGGACAAGACAGGACAAGACAGGGCAGGACAAGACAGTACAAGACAGGACAGGACAAGACAGGATAGGACAGGGCAAGACAAGGCAGGACAAGACAAGACAGGACAGGGCAGGACAGGACAAGACAAGACAAGACAAGGAAGGACAAGACAGGGCAAGACAAGACAGGACAGGGCAGGGCAGGGCAGGGCAGGACAGGACAAGACAGGGCAGGACAGGACAAGGCAGGACAAGACAGGGCAGGACAGGGCAAGACAGGAAAAGACAGGGCAGGACAAGACAAGGCAGGACAAGACAGGGCAGGACAAGACAGGGCAGGACAAGACAGGGCAGGACAGGACAAGACAGGGCAGGACAAGAGAGGACAAGACAGGGCAGGATAGGACAAGACAAGACAGGACAGGGCAGGACAAGACAGGGCAGGACAGGACAAGGCAGGACAAGACAGGGCAGGACAGGGCAAGACAGGAAAAGACAGGGCAGGACAAGACAAGGCAGGACAAGACAGGGCAGGACAAGACAGGGCAGGACAAGACAGGGCAGGGCAAGACAGGGCAAGACAAGACAGGACAAGACAGGACAAGACAGGGCAGGACAAGACAGGACAAGACAGAGCAGGACAAGACAGGGCAGGGCAGGACAGGACAAGGCAGGGCAGGACAAGGCAGGACAAGACAAGACAGGACAAGACAGGGCAGGACAAGACAGGGCAGGACAAGACAAGACAGGGCAGGACAAGACAGGACAGGACAAGACAAGACAAGACAGGACAAGACAGGGCAGGACAAGACAGGACAAGACAGGGCAGGACAAGACAGGGCAGGACAGGACAAGACAGGGCAGGACAGGGCAGGACAAGACAAGACAGGACAAGGCAGGACAAGACAAGACAGGACAAGACAGGGCAGGACAAGACAAGACAGGACAAGACAGGGCAGGACAAGACAGGGCAGGACAAGACAGGGCAGGACAGGACAAGACAGGGCAGGACAAGACAGGACAAGACAAGACAGGGCAGGACAAGACAGGGCAGGACAAGACAGGACAAGACAGGGCAGGACAAGACAGGACAGGGCAGGACAAGACAGGGCAGGACAAGGCAGGACAAGACAGGACAAGACAAGACAGGACAAGACAGGGCAGGACAAGACAGGACAAGACAGGGCAGGACAAGACAGGGCAGGACAGGACAAGACAGGGCAGGACAGGACAGGGCAGGGCAGGACAAGACAAGACAGGACAAGGCAGGACAAGACAAGACAGGACAAGACAGGGCAGGACAAGACAAGACAGGACAAGACAGGGCAGGACAAGACAGGGCAGGACAAGACAGGGCAGGACAAGACAGGGCAGGACAGGACAAGACAGGGCAGGACAGGACAAGACAGGACAAGACAAGACAGGGCAGGACAAGACAGGGCAGGACAAGACAAGACAGGGCAGGACAAGACAAGACAGGACAGGGCAGGACAAGACAGGGCAGGACAAGGCAGGACAAGACAGGGCAGGGCAGGACAAGACAGGGCAACACAGGACAAGACAGGGCAGGACAAGACAGGACAAGGCAGGACAAGACAAGACAGGACAAGACAGGGCAGGACAAGACAAGACAGGGCAGGACAAGACAGGGCAGGACAAGACAGGGCAGGACAAGACAGGGCAGGACAAGACAGGGCAGGACAGGGCAGGACAAGACAATACAGGACAAGGCAGGACAAGACAAGACAGGGCAGGACAAGACAGGACAAGACAAGACAGGACAAGACAGGGCAGGACAAGACAGGGCAGGACAGGACAAGACAGGGCAGGACAAGACAGGACAAGACAAGACAGGGCAGGACAAGACAAGACAGGACAAGGCAGGACAAGACAGGGCAGGACAAGACAGGACAAGACAGGGCAGGACAAGACAGGACAAGACAGGACAAGGCAGGACAAGACAGGACAAGACAGGGCAGGACAAGACAAGACAGGGCAGGACAAGACAGGGCAGGACAAGACAAGACAGGACAAGGCAGGACAAGATAGGACAAGACAGGACAGGGCAGGACAAGACAGGGCAGGACAAGGCAGGACAAGACAAGACAAGACAAGACAGGGCAGGACAAGACAAGGCAGGACAAGACAGGGCAGGACAAGACAGGGCAGGACAGGACAAGACAGGGCAGGACAAGACAGGGCAAGACAAGACAGGGCAAGACAAGACAGGGCAGGACAAGACAGGGCAAGACAAGACAAGACAGGACAGGACAAGGCAGGACAAGACAAGGCAGGGCAGGACAAGACAAGACAGGGCAGGACAGGACAAGACAAGGCAGGACAAGACAGGGCAGTACAAGACAGGGCAGTACAAGACAGGACAGGACAGGGCAAGACAAGGCAGGACAAGACAAGACAGGGCAGGGCAGGACAAGACAGGACAAGACAGGACAAGACTGGACAAGGCAGGGCAGGACAGGACAAGACAAGGCAGGGCAGGACAAGACAGGGCAGGACAGGACAAGACAAGACAGGGCAGGACAAGACAGGGCAGGACAAGACAGGGCAGGACAAGGCAGGGCAGGACAAGACAGGGCAGGACAGGACAAGACAAGACAGGACAAGACAGGGCAGGACAAGACAAGACAGGACAAGACAGGGCAGGACAAGACAGGGCAGGACAAGACAGGGCAGGACAAGGCAGGACAAGACAAGGCAGGGCAGGGCAGGACAAGACAAGACAGGGCAGGACAAGACTGGACAAGGCAGGGCAGGACAGGACAAGACAGGGCAGGACAAGACAAGGCAGGACAAGACAGGGCAGGACAAGACAGTACAAGACAGGACAGGACAAGACAGGACAGGGCAAGACAAGGCAGGGCAGGACAAGACAAGGCAATACAGGACAAGACAGGACAAGACAAGACAGGGCAGGACAGGACAAGACAAGACAGGGCAGGACAAGACAGGGCAGGACAGGACAAGACAGGGCAGGACAAGGCAGGGCAGGACAAGACAGGGCAGGACAGGACAAGACAAGACAGGACAAGACAGGGCAGGACAAGACGGCAAGACAAGACAAGACAGGACAGGGCAGGACAAGACAGGGCAGGACAAGACAGGGCAGGACAAGACAGGGCAGGACAAGACAGGACAGGGCAGGACAGGGCAGGACAAGACAGGGCAGGACAAGACAAGACAGGACAAGGCAGGACAAGACAAGACAGGACAAGGCAGGACAAGACAAGACAAGGCAGGACAAGACAAGACAGGACAAGACAGGGCAGGACAAGACAGGACAAGACAGGGCAGGACAAGACAGGACAGGGCAGGACAAGACAGGGCAGGACAAGGCAGGACAAGACAGGACAGGACAAGACAGGGCAGGACAAGGCAGGACAAGACAGGGCAGGACAAGACAAGGCAGGACAAGACAGGGCAAGACAAGACAGGGCAGGACAGGACAAGACAAGACAGGGCAGGACAAGACAGGGCAAGACAAGACAAGACAGGACAGGACAAGGCAGGACAAGACAAGGCAGGGCAGGACAAGACAAGACAGGGCAGGACAGGGCAGGACAGGACAAGACAAGGCAGGACAAGACAGGGCATTACAAGACAGGGCAGTACAAGACAGGGCAGGACAGGACAGGGCAAGACAAGGCAGGACAAGGCAAGACAAGACAGGGCAGGGCAGGACAAGACAGGACAAGACTGGACAAGACTGGACAAGGCAGGGCAGGACAGGACAAGACAGGACAGGGCAGGACAAGACAAGGCAGGACAAGACAGGGCAGGACAAGACAGTACAACACAGGACAGGACAAGACAGGACAGGGCAAGACAAGGCAGGGCAGGACAAGACAAGGCAATACAGGACAAGACAGGACAAGACAAGACAGGACAGGGCAGGGCAGGGCAGGACAGGACAAGGCAGGACAAGACAAGGCAGGGCAGGGCAGGACAAGACAAGACAGGGCAGGACAAGACTGGACAAGGCAGGGCAGGACAGGACAAGACAGGACAGGGCAGGACAAGACAAGGCAGGACAAGACAGGGCAGGACAAGACAGTACAAGACAGGACAGGACAAGACAGGACAGGGCAAGACAAGGCAGGGCAGGACAAGACAAGGCAATACAGGACAAGACAGGACAAGACAGGACAGGACAGGGCAGGGCAGGGCAGGACAGGACAGGACAAGGCAGGACAAGACAAGGCAGGGCAGGACAAGACAAGACAGGGCAGGACAAGACAAGACAGGACAAGGCAGGACAAGACAAGACAGGGCAGGACAAGACAGGACAAGACAGGGCAGGACAAGACAGTACAAGACAGGACAGGACAAGACAGGACAGGACAGGGCAAGACAAGGCAGGACAAGACAGGACAGGGCAGGGCAGGGCAGGGCAGGACAGGACAAGACAAGACAAGACAGGGCAGGACAACCTAGGAAGGACAAGACAGGGTAAGACAAGACAAGACAGGGCAGGGCAGGGCAGGACAGGACAAGACAGGGCAGGACAGGACAAGGCAGGACAAGACAGGGCAAGACAAGACAAGACAGGACAGGGCAGGGCAGGACAAGGCAGGACAAGACAAGGCAGGACAAGACAGGACAAGACAGGGCAGGACAAGACAGGACAAGACAGGACAAGGCAGGACAAGACAAGACAGGACAAGACAGGGCAGGACAAGACAAGACAGGACAAGGCAGGACAAGACAAGACAGGACAAGACAGGGCAGGACAGGTTAGGGCAGGACAAGACAAGACAGGACAAGGCAGGACAAGACAAGACAGGACAAGACAGGGCAGGACAAGACAGGGCAGGACAAGACAGGACAAGACAGGGCAGGACAAGACAGGACAAGACAGGACAAGACAGGGCAGGACAAGACAGGGCAGGACAAGGCAGGACAAGACAAGACAAGACAAGACAGGGCAGGACAAGACAAGGCAGGACAAGACAGGGCAAGACAAGACAGGACAGGGCAGGACAGGACAAGACAAGACAGGGCAGGACAAGACAGGGCAAGACAAGACAGGACAGGACAGGACAAGGCAGGACAAGACAAGGCAGGGCAGGACAAGACAGGGCAGGACAGGGCAGGACAGGACAAGACAAGGCAGGACAAGACAGGGCAGTACAAGACAGGACAGGACAAGACAGGACAGGGCAAGACAAGGCAGGACAAGGCAAGACAAGACAGGGCAGGGCAGGACAAGACAGGACAAGACTGGACAAGGCAGGGCAGGACAGGACAAGACAGGACAGGGCAGGACAAGACAAGGCAGGACAAGACAGGGCAGGACAAGACAGTACAAGACAGGACAGGACAAGACAGGACAGGGCAAGACAAGGCAGGGCAGGACAAGACAAGGCAATACAGGACAAGACAGGACAAGACAGGACAGGGCAGGACAGGACAAGGCAGGACAAGACAAGGCAGGGCAGGGCAGGACAAGACAGGGCAGGACAAGACAGGGCAGGACAAGACAGGGCAGGACAAGACAGGACAGGACAAGACAGGGCAGGACAAGACAAGACAGGACAAGGCAGGACAAGACAAGACAAGACAGGGCAGGACAAGACAAGGCAGGACAAGACAGGGCAAGACAAGACAGGACATGACAGGGCAGGACAGGACAAGACAAGACAGGGCAGGACAAGACAGGGCAGGACAAGACAGGACAAGGCAGGACAAGACAGGACAAGACAGGGCAGGACAGGACAGGGCAGGGCAGGACAAGACAAGACAGGACAAGGCAGGACAAGACAAGACAGGACAAGACAGGGCAGGACAAGACAGGGCAGGACAAGACAGGACAAGACAGGGCAGGACAAGACAGGACAAGACAGGGCAGGACAAGACAGGGCAGGACAAGACAAGACAAGACAGGGCAGGACAAGACAAGGCAGGACAAGACAGGGCAAGACAAGACAGGACAGGGCAGGACAGGACAAGACAGGGCAGGACAAGACAGGGCAAGACAAGACAAGACAGGACAGGACAGGACAAGGCAGGACAAGACAAGGCAGGGCAGGACAAGACAAGACAGGGCAGGACAGGGCAGGACAGGACAAGACAAGGCAGGACAAGACAGGGCAGTACAAGACAGGACAGGACAGGACAGGGCAAGACAAGGCAGGACAAGGCAAGACAAGACAGGGCAGGGCAGGACAAGACAGGACAAGACTGGACAAGGCAGGGCAGGACAGGACAAGACAGGACAGGGCAGGACAAGACAAGGCAGGACAAGACAGGGCAGGACAAGACAGTACAAGACAGGACAGGACAAGACAGGACAGGGCAAGACAAGGCAGGGCAGGACAAGACAAGGCAATACAGGACAAGACAGGACAAGGCAGGACAAGGCAGGGCAGGGCAGGACAGGACAAGGCAGGACAAGACAAGGCAGGGCAGGGCAGGACAAGACAAGACAGGGCAAGACAAGACAGGACAGGGCAGGACAGGACAAGACAGGGCAGGACAAGACAGGGCAAGACAAGACAAGACAGGACAGGACAGGACAAGGCAGGACAAGACAAGGCAGGGCAGGACAAGACAAGACAGGGCAGGACAGGGCAGGACAGGACAAGACAAGGCAGGACAAGACAGGGCAGTACAAGACAGGACAGGACAGGACAGGGCAAGACAAGGCAGGACAAGGCAAGACAAGACAGGGCAGGGCAGGACAAGACAGGACAAGACTGGACAAGGCAGGGCAGGACAGGACAAGACAGGACAGGGCAGGACAAGACAAGGCAGGACAAGACAGGGCAGGACAAGACAGTACAAGACAGGACAGGACAAGACAGGACAGGGCAAGACAAGGCAGGGCAGGACAAGACAAGGCAATACAGGACAAGACAGGACAAGACAGGACAAGGCAGGACAAGGCAGGGCAGGGCAGGACAGGACAAGGCAGGACAAGACAAGGCAGGGCAGGGCAGGACAAGACAAGACAGGGCAGGACAAGACAGGGCAGGACAAGACAGGACAGGACAAGACAAGACAGGGCAGGACAAGACAGGACAAGGCAGGACAAGACAAGACAAGACAGGGCAGGACAAGACAAGGCAGGACAAGACAGGGCAAGACAAGACAGGACATGACAGGGCAGGACAGGACAAGACAAGACAGGGCAGGACAAGACAGGGCAAGACAAGACAAGACAGGACAGGACAGGACAGGACAAGGCAGGACAAGACAAGGCAGGGCAGGACAAGACAAGACAGGGCAGGACAGGGCAGGACAGGACAAGACAAGGCAGGACAAGACAGGGCAGTACAAGACAGGACAGGACAAGACAGGACAGGGCAGGGCAGGGCAGGACAGGACAAGACAAGACAGGGCAGGACAAGACAAGACAGGGCAGGACAAGACAGGACAAGACAGGGCAGGACAAGACAGGACAAGACAGGACAATACAGGGCAGGACAAGACAGGACAAGACAAGACAAGACAGGGCAGGACAAGACAGGACAAGACAAGACAGGGCAGGACAAGACAAGGCAGGACAAGACAAGACAGGACAGGGCTGGACAAGACAGGGCAGGACAAGACAGGGCAGGACAAGACAAGGCAGGACAAGACAGGGCAAGACAAGACAGGACAGGACAGGGCAGGACAGGACAAGACAGGGCAGGACAAGACAGGGCAAGACAAGACAGGACAGGACAGGACAAGGCAGGACAAGACAAGGCAGGGCAGGACAAGACAAGACAGGGCAGGACAGGGCAGGACAGGACAAGACAAGGCAGGACAAGACAGGGCAGTACAAGACAGGACAGGACAGGACAGGGCAAGACAAGGCAGGACAAGGCAAGACAAGACAGGGCAGGGCAGGACAAGACAGGACAAGACAGGACAAGACTGGACAAGGCAGGACAGGACAGGACAAGACAGGGCAGGACAAGACAGTACAAGACAGGACAGGACAGGGCAAGACAAGGCAGGGCAGGACAAGACAAGGCAAGACAGGACAAGACAGGACAGAGCAGGACAGGACAAGGCAGGACAGGGCAGGACAGGACAGGACAAGATAAGGCAGGGCAGGACAAGACAAGACAGGGCAGGACAAGACAGGGCAGGACAAGACAGGGCAGGACAAGACAGGGCAGGACAGGACAAGACAGGGCAGGACAAGACAGGGCAGGACAAGACAGGGCAGGACAGGACAAGACAGGGCAGGACAGGACAAGACAGGGCAGGACAAGAAAAGACAGGACAGGGCAGGACAGGACAAGACAAGACAGGGCAGGACAAGACAAGGCAGGACAAGACAGGGCAGGAAAAGACAGGACAGGACAGGGCAGGACAAGACAGGGCAGGACAAGACAGGGCAACACAGGACAGGGCAGGACAGGACAAGGCAGGACAGGGCAGGACAGGACAGGACAAGATAAGGCAGGGCAGGACAAGACAAGACAGGGCAGGACAAGACAGGGCAGGACAAGACAGGGCAGGACAAGACAGGGCAGGACAGGACAAGACAGGGCAGGACAAGACAAGACAGGGCAGGACAAGACAGGGCAGGACAAGACAGGGCAGGACAGGACAAGACAGGGCAGGACAGGACAAGACAGGGCAGGACAAGAAAAGACAGGACAGGGCAGGACAGGACAAGACAAGACAGGGCAGGACAAGACAAGGCAGGACAAGACAGGGCAGGAAAAGACAGGACAGGACAGGGCAGGACAAGACAGGGCAGGACAAGACAGGGCAACACAGGACAGGACAAGACAGGGCAGGACAAGACAGGGCAGGACAGGACAAGACAGGGCAGGGCAGGGCAGGACAAGACAGGACAAGACAGGGCAGGACAAGGCAGGACAAGACAGGGCAGGACAAGACAGGGCAGGACAGGGCAGGACAGGACAAGACAGGGCAGGACAGGACAAGACAGGGCAGGACAAGACAGGGCAGGACAAGACAAGACAGGACAAGGCAGGACAAGACAAGACAGGACAAGACAGGGCAGGACAAGACAAGACAGGACAAGACAGGGCAGGACAAGACAGGGCAGGACAGGACAAGACAGGGCAGGGCAGGACAAGACAGGGCAGGACAAGACAGGGCAGGACAAGACAGGGCAGGACAAGACAGGGCAGGACAAGACAAGACAGGGCAGGACAAGACAAGAAAAGACAGGACAGGGCAGGACAGGACAAGACAAGACAGGGCAGGACAAGACAAGGCAGGACAAGACAGGGCAGGACAAGACAAGAAAAGACAGGACAGGGCAGGACAGGACAGGGCAGGACAGGACAAGACAGGGCAGGACAAGACAGGGCAACACAGGACAGGACAAGACAGGGCAGGACAAGACAGGGCAGGACAAGACAGGGCAGGACAAGACAGGGCAGGACAAGACAGGGCAGGACAAGACAGGGCAGGACAGGACAAGACAGGGCAGGACAAGACAAGACAGGACAAGGCAGGACAAGACAAGACAGGGCAGGACAGGACAAGACAAGACAGGGCAGGACAAGACAGGGCAGGACAAGACAGGGCAGGACAAGACAGGACAAGACAGGGCAGGACAAGACAGGGCAGGACAAGGCAGGACAAGACAGGGCAGGACAAGACAGGGCAACACAGGACAGGACAAGACAGGACAAGACAGGACAAGACAAGACAGGACAAGACAAGACAAGACAGGGCAGGACAAGACAGGGCAGGACAAGGCAGGACAAGACAGGGCAGGACAGGACAAGACAGGGCAGGACAATACAGGGCAACACAGGACAGGACAGGACAAGACAAGACAGGGCAGGACAAGACAGGACAAGACAGGACAAGACTGGACAAGGCAGGGCAGGACAGGACAAGACAGGACAGGGCAGGACAAGACAAGGCAGGACAAGACAGGGCAGGACAAGACAGTACAACACAGGACAGGACAAGACAGGACAGGGCAAGACAAGGCAGGGCAGGACAAGACAAGGCAATACAGGACAAGACAGGACAAGACAAGACAGGACAGGGCAGGGCAGGGCAGGGCAGGACAGGACAAGGCAGGACAAGACAAGGCAGGGCAGGGCAGGACAAGACAAGACAGGGCAGGACAAGACTGGACAAGGCAGGGCAGGACAGGACAAGACAGGACAGGGCAGGACAAGACAAGGCAGGACAAGACAGGGCAGGACAAGACAGGGCAAGACAAGGCAAGGCAATACAGGACAAGACAGGACAAGACAGGACAAGACAGGACAGGGCAGGGCAGGGCAGGGCAGGACAGGACAGAACAAGGCAGGACAAGACAAGGCAGGGCAGGACAAGACAAGACAGGGCAGGACAAGACAGGGCAGGACAAGACAGGGCAGGACAAGACAAGACAGGGCAGGACAGGACAGGACAAGGCAGGACAAGACAAGGCAGGGCAGGACAAGACAAGACAGGGCAGGACAGGGCAGGACAGGACAAGACAAGGCAGGACAAGACAGGGCAGTACAAGACAGGACAGGACAGGACAGGACAGGGCAAGACAAGGCAGGACAAGGCAAGACAAGACAGGGCAGGGCAGGACAAGACAGGACAAGACTGGACAAGGCAGGGCAGGACAGGACAAGACAGGACAGGGCAGGACAAGACAAGGCAGGACAAGACAGGGCAGGACAAGACAGGGCAGGACAAGACAGTACAAGACAGGACAGGACAAGACAGGACAGGGCAAGACAAGGCAGGGCAGGACAAGACAAGGCAATACAGGACAAGACAGGACAAGACAGGACAAGGCAGGACAAGGCAGGGCAGGACAGGACAAGGCAGGACAAGACAAGGCAGGGCAGGACAAGACAAGACAGGGCAGGACAAGACAGGACAGGACAAGACAGGACAGGACAAGACAAGACAGGGCAGGACAAGACAGGACAAGGCAGGACAAGACAAGACAAGACAGGGCAGGACAAGACAAGGCAGGACAAGACAGGGCAAGACAAGACAGGACATGACAGGGCAGGACAGGACAAGACAGGGCAGGACAAGACAAGACAGGACAGGACAAGGCAGGACAAGACAAGGCAGGGCAGGACAAGACAAGACAGGGCAGGACAGGGCAGGACAGGACAAGACAAGGCAGGACAAGACAGGGCAGTACAAGACAGGGCAGTACAAGACAGGACAGGACAAGACAGGACAGGGCAGGGCAGGACAAGACAAGACAGGGCAGGACAAGACAGGACAAGACAGGGCAGGACAAGACAGGGCAGGACAAGACAGGACAAGACAGGACAAGACAGGGCAGGACAAGACAGGACAAGACAAGACAGGGCAGGACAAGACAGGACAAGACAAGACAGGGCAGGACAAGACAAGGCAGGACAAGACAAGACAGGACAGGGCAGGACAAGACAGGGCAGGACAAGGCAGGACAAGACAGGACAAGACAGGGCAGGACAAGACAGGGCAGGACAAGACAAGACAGGGCAGGACAAGACAAGGCAGGACAAGACAGGGCAAGACAAGACAGGACAGGGCAGGACAGGACAAGACAAGACAGGGCAGGACAAGACAGGGCAAGACAAGACAAGACAGGACAGGACAGGACAAGGCAGGACAAGACAAGGCAGGGCAGGACAAGACAAGACAGGGCAGGACAGGGCAGGACAGGACAAGACAAGGCAGGACAAGACAGGGCAGTACAAGACAGGACAGGACAGGGCAAGACAAGGCAGGACAAGGCAAGACAAGACAGGGCAGGGCAGGACAAGACAGGACAAGACTGGACAAGGCAGGACAGGACAAGACAGGACAGGGCAGGACAAGACAAGGCAGGACAAGACAGGGCAGGACAAGACAGTACAAGACAGGACAGGACAAGACAGGACAGGGCAAGACAAGGCAGGGCAGGACAAGACAAGGCAATACAGGACAAGACAGGACAAGACAGGACAAGGCAGGACAAGGCAGGGCAGGGCAGGACAGGACAAGGCAGGACAAGACAAGGCAGGGCAGGGCAGGACAAGACAAGACAGGGCAGGACAAGACAGGACAGGACAAGACAGGACAGGACAAGACAAGACAGGGCAGGACAAGACAGGACAAGGCAGGACAAGACAAGACAAGACAGGGCAGGACAAGACAGGGCAGGACAAGACAGGGCAAGACAAGACAAGACAGGACAAGGCAGGACAAGACAAGGCAGGGCAGGACAAGACAAGACAGGGCAGGACAGGGCAGGACAGGACAAGACAAGGCAGGACAAGACAGGGCAGTACAAGACAGGGCAGTACAAGACAGGACAGGGCAGGGCAGGACAAGACAAGACAGGGCAGGACAAGACAGGGCAGGACAAGACAGGACAAGACAGGGCAGGACAAGACAGGACAAGACAGGGCAGGACAAGACAGGACAAGGCAGGACAAGACAAGACAAGACAGGGCAGGACAAGACAAGGCAGGACAAGACAGGGCAAGACAAGACAGGACATGACAGGGCAGGACAGGACAAGACAGGGCAGGACAAGACAGGGCAAGACAAGACAAGACAGGACAAGGCAGGACAAGACAAGGCAGGGCAGGACAAGACAAGACAGGGCAGGACAGGGCAGGACAGGACAAGACAAGGCAGGACAAGACAGGGCAGTACAAGACAGGGCAGTACAAGACAGGACAGGGCAGGGCAGGACAAGACAAGACAGGGCAGGACAAGACAGGGCAGGACAAGACAGGACAAGACAGGGCAGGACAAGACAGGACAAGACAGGGCAGGACAAGACAGGACAAGACAGGACAAGACAGGGCAGGACAAGACAGGACAAGACAAGACAGGGCAGGACAAGACAGGACAAGACAAGACAGGGCAGGACAAGACAAGGCAGGACAAGACAAGACAGGACAGGGCAGGACAAGACAGGGCAGGACAAGGCAGGACAAGACAAGACAGGGCAGGACAAGACAAGGCAGGACAAGACAGGGCAAGACAAGACAGGACAGGACAGGGCAGGACAGGACAAGACAAGACAGGGCAGGACAAGACAGGGCAAGACAAGACAGGACAGGACAGGACAAGGCAGGACAAGACAAGGCAGGGCAGGACAAGACAAGACAGGGCAGGACAGGGCAGGACAGGACAAGACAAGGCAGGACAAGACAGGGCAGTACAAGACAGGACAGGACAGGACAGGACAGGGCAAGACAAGGCAGGACAAGGCAAGACAAGACAGGGCAGGGCAGGACAAGACAGGACAAGACAGGACAAGACTGGACAAGGCAGGGCAGGACAGGACAGGACAAGACAGGGCAGGACAAGACAGTACAAGACAGGACAGGACAGGACATGGCAAGACAAGGCAGGGCAGGACAAGACAAGGCAAGACAGGACAAGACAAGACAGGACAGGACAGGGCAGGACAGGACAGGGCAGGACAAGGCAGGACAAGACAGGGCAGGACAAGACAGGGCAACACAGGACAGGACAAGACAAGACAGGACAAGACAGGACAAGACAAGACAGGACAAGACAAGACAAGACAGGGCAGGACAAGACAGGGCAGGACAAGGCAGGACAAGACAGGGCAGGACAGGACAAGACAGGGCAGGACAATACAGGGCAACACAGGACAGGACAGGACAAGACAAGACAAGACAGGGCAGGACAAGACAAGACAGGGCAGGACAAGACAAGACAAGACAAGACAAGACAAGACTGGACAGGACAAGGCAGGGCAGGACAAGACAGGACAAGACAAGACAAGACAAGACAGGACAGGACAAGGCAGGACAATACAAGGCAGGGCAGGGCAGGACAGGACAGGGCAGGACAAGACAAGGCAGGACAAGACAGGGCAGTACAAGACAGGACAGGACAAGACAAGACAAGACTGGACTACAACCAGCAATTCCAAGAAAGGCTGGGTGTAAGCACATATACCTGCACACATACTGGACTGATAAGGAACACTGCTTTAACTATTATTAGTAGTAGTATTATAATGATTTGACCAAGTTGGGACAACCCTTCAGTTCACTACTGTACCTATCAATTATCCAGTAGTAGTGATTATGGTTCCTCAATATACATTTAACATATTACAGCGTAGGCTATGTGTTACAGCACTACTTTTAGGTTTTTCCTTTCCTTTAACAAAACAATAAAACCATTTAATGTTCATATTTAACAACACTATGGTTGAATGAATCTCTCACCACATCGACTTCTGCACTGCCACCCAGAAAAAGAGGGAACTTGGAACTTACCTCAGTTTAATTTATGATCCTAGGAGGACATCTACGGGCCTTTTTAAGTACTACACCTATTATATTAGATCAGAAACAGGAGGGATAAACAGGAGATAGGCCTGTGCACCTTACAACTAACCAGTTGAAACGAAACACAATTATATTCAAAACCTAACCCCAACCCTCGTAACCCTAACCCTGGATCAACAGACTCAAAACTAGAAACCTAACCCTAACCAGTTGAAACAAAACACAATTATATTCAAACCCTAACCCCCGTAACCCTAACACCCGTAACCCTAGATCAACAGACTCAAAACTAGAAACCTAACCCTTAACCCTAACCCCCCTAACCCTAAACCTAACCTCTAACCCAAACACTGGAGCAGTTACACCAACTTCGGAGGACACACATCACTGGAAACAACAACAACAAAAAATCTGGACCCGTATCTCCCATTCCCCAAGTGGACGAAAACACGGCAAAAAATCTACCGCATACACAGGATCCCAAATGGACAAAAACGCGATGGTAGCTAGACTTGTATGGCAATTTAGCTAGTTAACTTGCTAGCTAATTTGTCCTGTGATATAAACATTGCGTTATTTTTTTACCTGATTTACACAAATTCCTCTACTCCGACAATTAATCCACACATAAACAGGTCAACTGAATCGTTTCTAGTCATCCCTCCTTCTTCATCTTTGCCATCAACACAAATCAGTTCGTCCTTCAATCAACCACGTGAGTGAGGAGATATCACGTGCATAGGCAGAAATCCCAGGGGGGACACGATCCCCCTATCCTGGGAAAAATATGATTCCCCCCCCCCCCCCAATATATCACTGTAAACATATCTATGTAATTTCAATAATATGAATGAACGCAATGAAAGCACTTAAGCTGATTATAGACACTAATAGCGCGTTTTTAAGTTTCAAAAGACTGCGACCCCCGCCCTTTGCCTCAATGGTTTGATCCACTGTAGGTCATTAGTTTAGCTAACTAATTAAACTAATTGACTTGAGGTTAACGTTGGAAGCGTTCACACACTCTTGCTGAATTTGCAGAGCTGGCGCGCAAACATTAACTATCAAGCTAGCTAGCTAGTACCTATTCAATTTATGTGGAGTTGTCAAAAATTGAACTTTTGCTATCGTCTGTTAACAAGGTTGGTTATGTTTCCACCTGCCTCGAAAGAAATGTGTATTTAATGTTCAAGCATTCTTATTGGTTGGATCTCATCATTCAAGCATTCTTATTGGTTGATTTCATCTGGGCGCTCGTGTCACCGACTAACACCATGGTGTAGCTCCAGTTCTCCTCAGTCCGAGAAAACACATAGAGAAGGGTATGTGTTGCAAATTACTCCTTTGTAGAAGTCCATAACAATAATTAATGCTGTATGTTATAAGGGAGTGTGAGACTATTGAAACATGTAACTTTCAGAGTTTTATTGTTGTTATTAATATAGTTTACAGAGTGCTAAAAGTGCTGCTGTTGCTAGCTAGAAAGCCTTTCTGGATGTAGACGATTAGCTTTGCTGGCCACCTGTGCTGGCGTTGCATTATGGGAGATGTAGTTTGGTCCTCTACGGTTTGAATGGAATAGAGGCGATTTCACGTTGTAACACGTTGAAATAAATGATGAAAGGCTGGTTGTAAGTACATATACCTGCATACATACTGGACTGATAAGGAACACTGCTATAACTATTATTAGTAGTAGTATTATAATGATTTGAACAACCCTTCAGTTAACTACTGTACCTATCAATTATCCAGTAGTAGTGATTATGGTTCCTCAATATACATTTAACATATTACAGCGTAGGCTATGTGTTACAGCACTACTTTTGGTGTTTTTTCAGGAATTGCTCTTGAGAAAATGTCATGTAATTGTCCCTTCTAAGTTGATATCAGATTTTAGCCCCTGCTAGGGCAGATGGCACACAGACAGCAGAACTGGGGACAGATATGCAGGGACAGACTGGCAGAGACAGGGAGTCTCAGGTAAGTTTGTTGCACCCCATATACAGTACCATTGCCACCTACTGTCCAGTATGTATGCAGGTATATGTACTACAACCAGCAATACCAAGAAAGGCTGGGTGTAAGCACATATACCTGCACACATACTGGACTGATAAGGAGCACTGCTTTTAACTATTATTAGTAGTAGTATTATAATGATTTGAACAAGTTGGGACAACCCTTCAGTTCACTACTGTACCTATCAATTATCCAGTAGTAGTGATTATGGTTCCTCAATATACATCTAACATATTACAGCGTAGGCTATGTGTTACAGCACCACTTTCAGGAATTGCTCTTGAGAAAATGTCAGCAATGACCTACAGAAATAACCACTTTTCCATAAACAAGGTCTATTTCATGTTTGGTTGCAACTCTGGATACAATGTTTTAAACATAACTGTTCAAACTAGATGAAATGTGGACAATTTTCAGCAAGTTGATCTGGTAGTACATTTTTTGCAAAACTGTTCAAACTAGATGAACTGTGGACAATTTTCTGCAAGTTGCAGCAATGACCTACAGAAATAACCACTTTTCCATAAACAAGGTCTATTTCATGTTTGGTTGCAACTCTGGATACAATGTTTTAAACATAACTGTTCAAACTAGATGAAATGTGGACAATTTTCAGCAAGTTGATCTGGTAGTACATTTTTTGCAAAACTGTTCAAACTAGATGAACTGTGGACAATTTTCTGCAAGTTGCAGCAATGACCTACAGAAATAACCACTTTTCCATAAACAAGGTCTATTTCATGTTTGGTTGCAACTCTGGATACAATGTTTTAAACATAACTGTTCAAACTAGATGATAGGAACACTGTGGACAATTTTCAGCAAGTTGCAGCAATTATTGAACTACAGAAATAACCACTTTTCCATAAACAAGGTCTAAATCATGATTGGTTGCACTTTGGAAGTACATTTTTTGCAGAACTGTTCAAACTAGATGAAATGTGGACAATTTTCAGCAAGTTGCAGCAATTATTGAACTACAGAAATAACCACTTTTCCATAAACAAGGTCTATTTCACAACTTCTGCACTGCCACCCAGAAAAAGAGGCAACTTGGAGCGTACATCAGTTTAATTTATGATTCTAGGAGGACATCTACGGGCCTTTTTAAGTACTACACCTACTATTACATTAGATCATCAGAAATGGGAAGGATAAACAGAAGATAGGCCTGTGCACCGGAAAACTAACCAGTTGAAACTAAACACAATTATATTCAAAACCTAACCTTAACCCTTACCCCCTAACCCTAAAACCCTTAACCCCCAACCCTTTAACCCTAACCCTCTAACCCTAACCCCCCCTTCGGCTTCCACGTGTCAGAGATGGAAGTGGATCAACCGACTCAAAACTAGAAACTAACCCCTACCCCTAACCCTAACCCACTCAAAACTAGAAACTAACCCCAACCCTTACCCCCTAACCCTAAAACCCTTTAACCCTAACCCCTATCCCCCAACCATTCTAACCCCAACACCCTAACCCTTACCCCTAAAACCCCCAACCCTTAACCCTTTAACCCTAACCCTCTAACCCTAACCCCCCCTTCGGCTTCCACGTGTCAGAGATGGAAGTGGATCAACCGACTCAAAACTAGAAACTAACCCCAACACCCTAACCCTAGCCCCTCCACCTAACCCTAAAACCCTAACCCTAAAACCCTTAACCCCCAACCCTTAACCCCCAACCCTTTAACCCCCAACCCTTTAACCCTAACCCTCTAACCCTAACCCCCCCTTCGGCTTCCACGTGTCAGAGATGGAAGTGGATCAACCGACTCAAAACTAGAAACTAACCCTAACACCCTAACCCTAGCCCCTCCACCTAACCCTAAAACCCTAACCCTAAAACCCTTAACCCCCAACCCTTAACCCCCAACCCTTAACCCTTTAACCCTAACCCTCTAACCCTAACCCCCCCTTCGGCTTCCACGTGTCAGAGATGGAAGTGGATCAACCGACTCAAAACTAGAAACTTTAGTCATTTAGGTCAACATTGGATCATTCAGAGATCCTCACTGAACTTCTGGAGAGAGTTTGCTGCACTGAAAGTAAAGGGGCTGAATAATTTTGCAAGCCCAATTTTTCAGTTTTTGATGTGTTAAAAAAGTTTGAAATATCCAATAAATGTCGTTCCACTTCATGATTGTGTCCCACTTGTTGTTGATTCTTCACAAAAAAATACAGTTTTATATCTTTATTTTTGAAGCCTGAAATGTGGCAAAAGGTTGCAAAGTTCAAGGGGGCCGAATACTTTCGCAAGGCACTGTACATACTGGACAGTAGGTGGCAATGGTACTGTACACTGACTGTATATGGGGTGCAACAAACTTACCTGAGACTCCCTGTCTCTGCCAGTCTGTCCCTGCATATCTGTCCCCAGTTCTGCTGTCTGTGTGCCATCTGCCCTAGCAGGGGCTAAAATCTGATATCAACTTAGAAGGGACAATTACATGACATTTTCTCAAGAGCAATTCCTGAAAAAACACCAAAAGTAGTGCTGTAACACATAGCCTAAGCGGTAATATGTTAAATGTATATTGAGGAACCATAATCACTACTACTGGATAATTGATAGGTACAGTAGTGAACTGAAGGGTTGTCCCAACTTGTTCAAATCATTATACTACTACTACTACTAATAATAATAGTTAAAAGCAGTGTTCCTTATCAGTCCAGTATGTGTGCAGGTATATGTGCTTACAACCTGCCTTTCTTGGTATTGCTGGTTGTAGTACATATACCTGCATACATACTGGACAGTAGGTGGCAATGGTACTGTACACTGACTGTATATGGGGTGCAACAAACTTACCTGAGACTCCCTGTCTCTACCAGTCTGTCCCTGCATATCTGTCTCCAGTTCTGCTGTCTGTGTGCCATCTGCCCTAGCATGGGCTAAAATCTGATATCAACTTAGAAGGGACAATTACATGACATTTTCTCAAGAGCAATTCCTGAAAAAACACCAAAAGTAGTGCTGTAACACATAGCCTACGCTGTAATATGTTAAATGTATATTGAGGAACCATAATCACTACTACTGGATAATTGATAGGTACAGTAGTGAACTGAAGGGTTGTCCCAACTTGGTCAAATCGTTATAATACTACTACTAATAATAGTTAAAGCAGTGTTCCTTATCAGTCCAGTATGTGTGCAGGTATATGTGCTTACACCCAGCCTTTCTTGGTATTGCTGGTTGTAGTACATATACCTGCATACATACTGGACAGTATAGGTGGCAATGGTACTGTATATGGGGTGCAACAAACTTACCTGAGACTCCCTGTCTCTGCCAGTCTGTCCCTGCATATCTGTCCCCAGTTCTGCTATCTGTGTGCCATCTGCCCTAGCAGGAGCTAAAATCTGATATCAACTTAGAAGGGACAATTACATGACATTTTCTCAAGAGCAATTCCTGAAAAAACACCAAAAGTAGTGCTGTAACACATAGCCTACGCTGTAATATGTTAAATGTCTATTGAGGAACCATAATCACTACTACTGGATAATTGATAGGTACAGTAGTGAACTGAAGGGTTGTCCCAACTTGTTCAAATCATTATAATACTACTACTAATAATAGTTAAAAGCAGTGCTCCTTATCAGTCCAGTATGTGTGCAGGTATATGTGCTTACACCCAGCCTTTCTTGGTATTGCTGGTTGTAGTACATATACCTGCATACATACTGGACAGTATAGGTGGCAATGGTACTGTACACTGACTGTATATGGGGTGCAACAAACTTACCTGAGACTCCCTGTCCCTGCATATCTGTCCCCAGTTCTGCTGTCTGTGTGCCATCTGCCCTAGCAGGGGCTAAAATCTGTTATCAACTTTGGGAGGGGACAATTACATGACATTTTCTCAAGAGCAATTCCTGAAAAAACACCAAAAGTAGTGCTGTAACACATAGCCTACGCTGTAATATGTTAAATGTATATTGAGGAACCATAATCACTACTACTGGATAATTGATAGGTACAGTAGTGAACTGAAGGGTTGTCCCAACTTGTTCAAATCATTATAATACTAATACTAATAATAGTTAAAAGCAGTGCTCCTTATCAGTCCAGTATGTGTGCAGGTATATGTGCTTACAACCTGCCTTTCTTGGTATTGCTGGTTGTAGTACATATACCTGCATACATACTGGACAGTAGGTGGCAATGGTACTGTACACTGACTGTATATGGGGTGCAACAAACTTACCTGAGACTCCCTGTCTCTGCCAGTCTGTCCCTGCATATCTGTCCCCAGTTCTGCTGTCTGTGTGCAGTCTGCCCTAGCAGGGGCTAAAATCTGATATCAACTTTGGAGGGGACAATTACATGACATTTTCTCAAGAGCAATTCCTGAAAAAACACCAAAAGTAGTGCTGTAACACATAGCCTACGCTGTAATATGTTAAATGTCTATTGAGGAACCATAATCACTACTACTGGATAATTGATAGGTACAGTAGTGAACTGAAGGGTTGTCCCAACTTGTTCAAATCATTATAATACTACTACTAATAATAGTTAAAAGCAGTGCTCCTTATCAGTCCAGTATGTGTGCAGGTATATGTGCTTACACCCAGCCTTTCTTGGTATTGCTGGTTGTAGTACATATACCTGCATACATACTGGACAGTATAGGTGGCAATGGTACTGTATATGGGGTGCAACAAACTTACCTGAGACTCCCTGTCTCTGCCAGTCTGTCCCTGCATATCTGTCCCCAGTTCTGCTATCTGTGTGCCATCTGCCCTAGCAGGAGCTAAAATCTGATATCAACTTAGAAGGGACAATTACATGACATTTTCTCAAGAGCAATTCCTGAAAAAACACCAAAAGTAGTGCTGTAACACATAGCCTACGCTGTAATATGTTAAATGTCTATTGAGGAACCATAATCACTACTACTGGATAATTGATAGGTACAGTAGTGAACTGAAGGGTTGTCCCAACTTGTTCAAATCATTATAATACTAATACTAATAATAGTTAAAAGCAGTGCTCCTTATCAGTCCAGTATGTGTGCAGGTATATGTGCTTACACCCAGCCTTTCTTGGTATTGCTGGTTGTAGTACATATACCTGCATACATACTGGACAGTAGGTGGCAATGGTACTGTACACTGACTGTATCTGGGGTGCAACAAACTTACCTGGGACTCCCTGTCTCTGCCAGCCCCTGCATATCTGTCCCCAGTTCTGCTGTCTGTGTGCCATCTGCCCTAGCAGGGGCTAAAATCTGTTATCAACTTTGGGAGGGGACAATTACATGACATTTTCTCAAGAGCAATTCCTGAAAAAACACCAAAAGTAGTGCTGTAACACATAGCCTACGCTGTAATATGTTAAATGTATATTGAGGAACCATAATCACTACTACTGGATAATTGATAGGTACAGTAGTTAACTGAAGGGTTGTTCAAATCATTATAATACTACTACTAATAATAGTTATAGCAGTGTTCCTTATCAGTCCAGTATGTATGCAGGTATATGTACTTACAACCAGCCTTTCATCATTTATTTCAACGTGTTACAACGTGAAATCGCCTCTATTCCATTCAAACCGTAGAGGACCAAACTACATCTCCCATAATGCAACGCCAGCACAGGTGGCCAGCAAAGCTAATCGTCTACATCCAGAAAGGCTTTCTAGCTAGCAACAGCAGCACTTTTAGCACTCTGTAAACTATATTAATAACAACAATAAAACTCTGAAAGTTACATGTTTCAATAGTCTCACACTCCCTTATAACATACAGCATTAATTATTGTTATGGACTTCTACAAAGGAGTAATTTGCAACACATACCCTTCTCTATGTGTTTTCTCGGACTGAGGAGAACTGGAGCTACACCATGGTGTTAGTCGGTGACACGAGCCCCCAGATGAAATCAACCAATAAGAATGCTTGAATGATGAGATCCAACCAATAAGAATGCTTGAACATTAAATACACATTTCTTTCGAGGCAGGTGGAAACATAACCAACCTTGTTAACAGACGATAGCAAAAGTTCAATTTTTGACAACTCCACATAAATTGAATAGGTACTAGCTAGCTAGCTTGATAGTTAATGTTTGCGCGCCAGCTCTGCAAATTCAGCAAGTGTGTGTGAACGCTTCCAACGTTAACCTCAAGTCAATTAGTTTAATTAGTTAGCTAAACTAATGACCTACAGTGGATCAAACCATTGAGGCAAAGGGCGGGGGTCGCAGTCTTTTGAAACTTAAAAACGCGCTATTAGTGTCTATAATCAGCTTAAGTGCTTTCATTGCGTTCATTCATATTATTGAAATTACATAGATATGTTTACAGTGATATATTGGGGGGGGGGGGGGAATCATATTTTTCCCAGGATAGGGGGATCGTGTCCCCCCTGGGATTTCTGCCTATGCACGTGATATCTCCTCACTCACGTGGTTGATTGAAGGACGAACTGATTTGTGTTGATGGCAAAGATGAAGAAGGAGGGATGACTAGAAACGATTCAGTTGACCTGTTTATGTGTGGATTAATTGTCGGAGTAGAGGAATTTGTGTAATTCAGGTAAAAAAATAACGCAATGTTTATGTCACAGGACAAATTAGCTAGCAAGTTAACTAGCTAAATTGCCATACAAGTCTAGCTACCATCGCGTTTTTGTCCATTTGGGATCCTGTGTATGCGGTAGATTTTTTGCCGTGTTTTCGTCCACTTGGGGAATGGGAGATACGGGTCCAGATTTTTTGTTGTTGTTGTTTCCAGTGATGTGTGTCCTCCGAAGTTGGTGTAACTGCTCCAGTGTTTGGGTTAGAGGTTAGGTTTAGGGTTAGGGGGGTTAGGGGTTAGGGTTAAGGGTTAGGTTTCTAGTTTTGAGTCTGTTGATCTAGGGTTACGGGTGTTAGGGTTACGGGGGTTAGGGTTTGAATATAATTGTGTTTTGTTTCAACTGGTTAGGGTTAGGTTTCTAGTTTTGAGTCTGTTGATCCAGGGTTAGGGTTACGAGGGTTGGGGTTAGGTTTTGAATATAATTGTGTTTCGTTTCAACTGGTTAGTTGTAAGGTGCACAGGCCTATCTCCTGTTTATCCCTCCTGTTTCTGATCTAATATAATAGGTGTAGTACTTAAAAAGGCCCGTAGATGTCCTCCTAGGATCATAAATTAAACTGAGGTAAGTTCCAAGTTCCCTCTTTTTCTGGGTGGCAGTGCAGAAGTCGATGTGGTGAGAGATTCATTCAACCATAGTGTTGTTAAATATGAACATTAAATGGTTTTATTGTTTTGTTAAAGGAAAGGAAAAACCTAAAAGTAGTGCTGTAACACATAGCCTACGCTGTAATATGTTAAATAAATGTATATTGAGGAACCATAATCACTACTACTGGATAATTGATAGGTACAGTAGTGAACTGAAGGGTTGTCCCAACTTGGTCAAATCATTATAATACTACTACTAATAATAGTTAAAGCAGTGTTCCTTATCAGTCCAGTATGTGTGCAGGTATATGTGCTACAACCAGCCTTTCTTGGTATTGCTGGTTGTAGTACATATACCGGCATACATACTGGACAGTAGGTGGCAATGGTACTGTACACTGACTGTATATGGGGTGCAACAAACTTACCTGAGACTCCCTGTCTCTGCCAGTCTGCCCCTGCATATCTGTCCCCAGTTCTGCTGTCTGTGTGCAGTCTGCCCTAGCAGGGGCTAAAATCTGTTATCAACTTTGGGAGGGGACAATTACATGACATTTTCTCAAGAGCAATTCCTGAAAAAACACCAAAAGTAGTGCTGTAACACATAGCCTACGCTGTAATATGTTAAATGTATATTGAGGAACCATAATCACTACTACTGGATAATTGATAGGTACAGTAGTGAACTGAAGGGTTGTCCCAACTTGTTCAAATCATTATAATACTACTACTAATAATAGTTAAAAGCAGTGCTCCTTATCAGTCCAGAATGTGTGCAGGTATTTGTGCTTACACCCAGCCTTTCTTGGTATTGCTGGTTGTAGTACATATACCTGCATACATACTGGACAGTAGGTGGCAATGGTACTGTATATGGGGTGCAACAAACTTACCTGAGACTCCATGTCTCTGCCAGTCTGTCCCTGCATATCTGTCCCCAGTTCTGCTGTCTGTGTGCCATCTGCCCTAGCAGGGGCTAAAATCTGATATCAACTTAGAAGGGACAATTACATGACATTTTCTCAAGAGCAATTCCTGAAAAAACACCAAAAGTAGTGCTGTAACACATAGCCTACGCTGTAATATGTTAAATGTATATTGAGGAACCATAATCACTACTACTGGATAATTGATAGGTACAGTAGTGAACTGAAGGGTTGTCCCAACTTGTTCAAATCATTATAATACTACTACTAATAATAGTTAAAAGCAGTGCTCCTTATCAGTCCAGTATGTGTGCAGGTATATGTGCTTACACCCAGCCTTTCTTGGTATTGCTGGTTGTAGTACATATACCTGCATACATACTGGACAGTAGGTGGCAATGGTACTGTACACTGACTGTACATGGGGCGCAACAAACTTACCTGAGACTCCCTGTCCCTGCATATCTGTCCCCAGTTCTGCTGTCTGTGTGCCATCTGCCCTAGCAGGGGCTAAAATCTCATATCAACTTAGAAGGGACAATTACATGACATTTTCTCAAGAGCAATTCCTGAAAAAACACCAAAAGTAGTGCTGTAACACATAGCCTACGCTGTAATATGTTAAATGTATATTGAGGAACCATAATCACTACTACTGGATAATTGATAGGTACAGTAGTTAACTGAAGGGTTGTTCAAATCATTATAATACTACTACTAATAATAGTTATAGCAGTGTTCCTTATCAGTCCAGTATGTATGCAGGTATATGTACTTACAACCAGCCTTTCATCATTTATTTCAACGTGTTACAACGTGAAATCGCCTCTATTCCATTCAAACCGTAGAGGACCAAACTACATATCCCATAATGCAACGCCAGCACAGGTGGCCAGCAAAGCTAATCGTCTACATCCAGAAAGGCTTTCTAGCTAGCAACAGCAGCACTCTGTAAACTATATTAATAACAACAATAAAACTCTGAAAGTTACATGTTTCAATAGTCTCACACTCCCTTATAACAATATCTACAGCATTAACCTTGGGATGTTTAATCTATTTCATGTTATGGACTTCTACAAAGGAGTAATTTGCAACACATACCCTTCTCTATGTGTTTTCTCGGACTGAGGAGAACTGGAGCTACACCATGGTGTTAGTCGGTGACACGAGCGCCCAGATGAAATCAACCAATAAGAATGCTTGAATGATGAGATCCAACCAATAAGAATGCTTGAACATTAAATACACATTTCTTTCGAGGCAGGTGGAAACATAACCAACCTTGTTAACAGACGATAGCAAAAGTTCAATTTTTGACAACTCCACATAAATTGAATAGGTACTAGCTAGCTAGCTTGATAGTTAATGTTTGCGTGCCAGCTCTGCAAATTCAGCAAGTGTGTGTGAACGCTTCCAACGTTAACCTCAAGTCAATTAGTTTAATTAGTTAGCTAAACTAATGACCTACAGTGGATCAAACCATTGAGGCAAAGGGCGGGGGTCGCAGTCTTTTGAAACTTAAAAACGCGCTATTAGTGTCTATAATCAGCTTAAGTGCTTTCATTGCGTTCATTCATATTATTGAAATTACATAGATATGTTTACAGTGATATATTGGGGGGGGGGGGGGGGGGATCATATTTTTCCCAGGATAGGGGGATCGTGTCCCCCCTGGGATTTCTGCCTATGCACGTGATATCTCCTCACTCACGTGGTTGATTGAAGGACGAACTGATTTGTGTTGATGGCAAAGATGAAGAAGGAGGGATGACTAGAAACGATTCAGTTGACCTGTTTATGTGTGGATTAATTGTCGGAGTAGAGGAATTTGTGTAAATCAGGTAAAAAAAATAACGCAATGTTTATATCACAGGACAAATTAGCTAGCAAGTTAACTAGCTAAATTGCCATACAAGTCTAGCTACCGTCGCGTTTTTGTCCATTTGGGATCCTGTGTATGCGGTAGATTTTTTGCCGTGTTTTCGTCCACTTGGGGAATGGGAGATACGGGTCCAGATTTTTTGTTGTTGTTGTTTCCAGTGATGTGTGTCCTCCGAAGTTGGTGTAACTGCTCCAGTGTTTGGGTTAGAGGTTAGGTTTAGGGTTAGGGGGGTTAGGGGTTAGGGTTAAGGGTTAGGTTTCTAGTTTTGAGTCTGTTGATCTAGGGTTACGGGTGTTAGGGTTACGGGGGTTAGGGTTTGAATATAATTGTGTTTTGTTTCAACTGGTTAGGGTTAGGTTTCTAGTTTTGAGTCTGTTGATCCAGGGTTAGGGTTACGAGGGTTGGGGTTAGGTTTTGAATATAATTGTGTTTCGTTTCAACTGGTTAGTTGTAAGGTGCACAGGCCTATCTCCTGTTTATCCCTCCTGTTTCTGATCTAATATAATAGGTGTAGTACTTAAAAAGGCCCGTAGATGTCCTCCTAGGATCATAAATTAAACTGAGGTAAGTTCCAAGTTCCCTCTTTTTCTGGGTGGCAGTGCAGAAGTCGATGTGGTGAGAGATTCATTCAACCATAGTGTTGTTAAATATGAACATTAAATGGTTTTATTGTTTTGTTAAAGGAAAGGAAAAACCTAAAAGTAGTGCTGTAACACATAGCCTACGCTGTAATATGTTAAATGTATATTGAGGAACCATAATCACTACTACTGGATAATTGATAGGTACAGTAGTGAACTGAAGGGTTGTCCCAACTTGGTCAAATCATTATAATACTACTACTAATAATAGTTAAAGCAGTGTTCCTTATCAGTCCAGTATGTGTGCAGGTATATGTGCTACAACCAGCCTTTCTTGGTATTGCTGGTTGTAGTACATATACCGGCATACATACTGGACAGTAGGTGGCAATGGTACTGTACACTGACTGTATATGGGGTGCAACAAACTTACCTGAGACTCCCTGTCTCTGCCAGTCTGCCCCTGCATATCTGTCCCCAGTTCTGCTGTCTGTGTGCAGTCTGCCCTAGCAGGGGCTAAAATCTGATATCAACTTTGTTATTAATATAGTTTACAGAGTGCTAAAAGTGCTGCTGTTGCTAGCTAGAAAGCCTTTCTGGATGTAGACGATTAGCTTTGCTGGCCACCTGTGCTGGCGTTGCATTATGGGAGATGTAGTTTGGTCCTCTACGGTTTGAATGGAATAGAGGCGATTTCACGTTGTAACACGTTGAAATAAATGATGAAAGGCTGGTTGTAAGTACATATACCTGCATACATACTGGACTGATAAGGAACACTGCTATAACTATTATTAGTAGTAGTATTATAATGATTTGAACAACCCTTCAGTTAACTACTGTACCTATCAATTATCCAGTAGTAGTGATTATGGTTCCTCAATATTCATTTAGGTAAGTTTGTTGCACCCCATATACAGTACCATATACAGTACCATTGCCACCTACTGTCCAGTATGTATGCAGGTATATGTACTACAACCAGCAATACCAAGAAAGGCTGGGTGTAAGCACAAATACCTGCACACATACTGTGCAGGAGCACTGCTTTTAACTATTATTAGTAGTAGTATTATAATGATTTGAACAAGTTGGGACAACCCTTCAGTTCACTACTGTACCTATCAATTATCCAGTAGTAGTGATTATGGTTCCTCAATATACATTTAACATATTACAGCGTAGGCTATGTGTTACAGCACTACTTTTGGTGTTTTTTCAGGAATTGCTCTTGAGAAAATGTCATGTAATTGTCCCTTCTAAGTTGATATCAGATTTTAGCCCCTGCTAGGGCAGATGGCACACAGACAGCAGAACTGGGGACAGATATGCAGGGACAGACTGGCAGAGACAGGGAGTCTCAGGTAAGTTTGTTGCACCCCATATACAGCACCATTGCCACCTATACTGTCCAGTATGTATGCAGGTATATGTACTACAACCAGCAATACCAAGAAAGGCTGGGTGTAAGCACATATACCTGCACACATACTGGACTGATAAGGAGCACTGCTTTTAACTATTATTAGTAGTAGTATTATAATGATTTGAACAAGTTGGGACAACCCTTCAGTTCACTACTGTACCTATCAATTATCCAGTAGTAGTGATTATGGTTCCTCAATAGACATTTAACATATTACAGCGTAGGCTATGTGTTACAGCACTACTTTTGGTGTTTTTTCAGGAATTGCTCTTGAGAAAATGTCATGTAATTGTCCCTTCTAAGTTGATATCAGATTTTAGCCCCTGCTAGGGCAGATGGCACACAGACAGCAGAACTGGGGACAGATATGCAGGGACAGACTGGCAGAGACAGGGAGTCTCAGGTAAGTTTGTTGCACCCCATATACAGTACCATTGCCACCTATACTGTCCAGTATGTATGCAGGTATATGTACTACAACCAGCAATACCAAGAAAGGCTGGGGGTAAGCACATATACCTGCACACATACTGGACTGATAAGGAGCACTGCTTTTAACTATTATTAGTAGTAGTATTATAATGATTTGAACAAGTTGGGACAACCCTTCAGTTCACTACTGTACCTATCAATTATCCAGTAGTAGTGATTATGGTTCCTCAATATACATTTAACATATTACAGCGTAGGCTATGTGTTACAGCACTACTTTTGGTGTTTTTTCAGGAATTGCTCTTGAGAAAATGTCATGTAATTGTCCCCTCCAAAGTTGATAACAGATTTTAGCCCCTGCTAGGGCAGATGGCACACAGACAGCAGAACTGGGGACAGATATGCAGGGACAGGGAGTCTCAGGTAAGTTTGTTGCACCCCATATACAGTCAGTGTACAGTACCATTGCCACCTACTGTCCAGTATGTATGCAGGTATATGTACTACAACCAGCAATACCAAGAAAGGCTGGGTGTAAGCACATATACCTGCACACATACTGGACTGATAAGGAGCACTGCTTTTAACTATTATTAGTAGTAGTATTATAATGATTTGAACAAGTTGGGACAACCCTTCAGTTCACTACTGTACCTATCAATTATCCAGTAGTAGTGATTATGGTTCCTCAATATACATTTAACATATTACAGCGTAGGCTATGTGTTACAGCACTACTTTTGGTGTTTTTTCAGGAATTGCTCTTGAGAAAATGTCATGTAATTGTCCCCTCCAAAGTTAATATCAGATTTTAGCCCCTGCTAGGGCAGACTGCACACAGACAGCAGAACTGGGGACAGATATGCAGGGGCAGACTGGTAGAGACAGGGAGTCTCAGGTAAGTTTGTTGCACCCCATATACAGTACCATTGCCACCTACTGTCCAGTATGTATGCAGGTATATGTACTACAACCAGCAATACCAAGAAAGGCTGGTTGTAAAAGCACATAAACCTGCATACATACTGGACTGATAAGGAACACTGCTTTTAACTATTATTAGTATTATAATGATTTGAACAAGTTGGGACAACCCTTCAGTTCACTACTGTACCTATCAATTATCCAGTAGTAGTGATTATGGTTCCTCAATATACATTTAACATATTACAGCACTACTTTTGGTGTTTTTTCAGGAATTGCTCTTGAGAAAATGTCATGTAATTGTCCCTTCTAAGGCAGATGGCACACAGACAGCAGAACTGGGGACAGATATGCAGGGACAGACTGGCAGAGACAGGGAGTCTCAGGTAAGTTTGTTGCACCCCATATACAGTACCATTGCCACCTACTGTCCAGTATGTATGCAGGTATATGTACTACAACCAGCAATACCAAGAAAGGCTGGGTGTAAGCACATATACCTGCACACATACTGGACTGATAAGGAGCACTGCTTTTAACTATTATTAGTAGTAGTATAATAATGATTTTAACAAGTTGGGACAACCCTTCAGTTCACTACTGTACCTATCAATTATCCAGTAGTAGTGATTATGGTTCCTCAATATACATTTAACATATTACAGCGTAGGCTATGTGTTACATCACTACTTTTGGTGTTTTTTCAGGAATTGCTCTTGAGAAAATGTCATGTAATTGTCCCTTCTAAGTTGATATCAGATTTTAGCCCCTGCTAGGGCAGATGGCACACAGACAGCAGAACTGGGGACAGATATGCAGGGACAGACTGGCAGAGACAGGGAGTCTCAGGTAAGTTTGTTGCACCCCATATACAGTCAGTGTACAGTACCATTGCCACCTACTGTCCAGTATGTATGCAGGTATATGTACTACAACCAGCAATACCAAGAAAGGCTGGGTGTAAGCACATATACCTGCACACATACTGGACTGATAAGGAGCACTGCTTTTAACTATTATTAGTAATTGTATTATAATGATTTGAACAAGTTGGGACAACCCTTCAGTTCACTACTGTACCTATCAATTATCCAGTAGTAGTGATTATGGTTCCTCAATATACATTTAACATATTACAGCGTAGGCTGTGTGTTACAGCACTACTTTTGGTGTTTTTTCAGGAATTGCTCTTGAGAAAATGTCATGTAATTGTCCCCTCCAAAGTTGATAACAGATTTTAGCCCCTGCTAGGGCAGATGGCACACAGACAGCAGAACTGGGGACAGATATGCAGGGACAGACTGGCAGAGACAGGGAGTCTCAGGTAAGTTTGTTGCACCCCATATACAGTCAGTGTACAGTACCATTGCCACCTACTGTCCAGTATGTATGCAGGTATATGTACTACAACCAGCAATACCAAGAAAGGCTGGGTGTAAGCACATATACCTGCACACATACTGGACTGATAAGGAGCACTGCTTTTAACTATTATTAGTAGTAGTATTATAATGATTTGAACAAGTTGGGACAACCCTTCAGTTCACTACTGTACCTATCAATTATCCAGTAGTAGTGATTATGGTTCCTCAATATACATTTAACATATTACAGCGTAGGCTATGTGTTACAGCACTACTTTTGGTGTTTTTTCAGGAATTGCTCTTGAGAAAATGTCATGTAATTGTCCCTTCTAAGTTGATATCAGATTTTAGCCCCTGCTAGGGCAGATGGCACACAGACAGCAGAACTGGGGACAGATATGCAGGGACAGACTGGCAGAGACAGGGAGTCTCAGGTAAGTTTGTTGCACCCCATATACAGTACCATTGCCACCTATACTGTCCAGTATGTATGCAGGTATATGTACTACAACCAGCAATACCAAGAAAGGCTGGGTGTAAGCACATATACCTGCACACATACTGGACTGATAAGGAGCACTGCTTTTAACTATTATTAGTAGTAGTATTATAATGATTTGAACAAGTTGGGACAACCCTTCAGTTCACTACTGTACCTATCAATTATCCAGTAGTAGTGGTTATGGTTCCTCAATAGACATTTAACATATTACAGCGTAGGCTATGTGTTACAGCACTACTTTTGGTGTTTTTTCAGGAATTGCTCTTGAGAAAATGTCATGTAATTGTCCCTTCTAAGGCAGATGGCACACAGACAGCAGAACTGGGGACAGATATGCAGGGACAGACTGGCAGAGACAGGGAGTCTCAGGTAAGTTTGTTGCACCCCATATACAGTCAGTGTACAGTACCATTGCCACCTACTGTCCAGTATGTATGCAGGTATATGTACTACAACCAGCAATACCAAGAAAGGCTGGGTGTAAGCACATATACCTGCACACATACTGGACTGATGAGGAGCACTGCTTTTAACTAATATTAGTAATTGTATTATAATGATTTGAACAAGTTGGGACAACCCTTCAGTTCACTACTGTACCTATCAATTATCCAGTAGTAGTGGTTATGGTTCCTCAATATACATTTAACATATTACAGCGTAGGCTATGTGTTACAGCACTACTTTTGGTGTTTTTTCAGGAATTGCTCTTGAGAAAATGTCATGTAATTGTCCCTTCTAAGTTGATATCAGATTTTAGCCCCTGCTAGGGCAGATGGCACACAGACAGCAGAACTGGGGACAGATATGCAGGGACAGACTGGCAGAGACAGGGAGTCTCAGGTAAGTTTGTTGCACCCCATATACAGTCAGTGTACAGTACCATTGCCACCTATACTGTCCAGTATGTATGCAGGTATATGTACTACAACCAGCAATACCAAGAAAGGCTGGGTGTAAGCACATATACCTGCACACATACTGGACTGATGAGGAGCACTGCTTTTAACTAATATTAGTAATTGTATTATAATGATTTGAACAAGTTGGGACAACCCTTCAGTTCACTACTGTACCTATCAATTATCCAGTAGTAGTGGTTATGGTTCCTCAATAGACATTTAACATATTACAGCGTAGGCTATGTGTTACAGCACTACTTTTGGTGTTTTTTCAGGAATTGCTCTTGAGAAAATGTCATGTAATTGTCCCTTCTAAGTTGATATCAGATTTTAGCCCCTGCTAGGGCAGATGGCACACAGACAGCAGAACTGGGGACAGATATGCAGGGACAGGGAGTCTCAGGTAAGTTTGTTGCACCCCATATACAGTACCATTGCCACCTATACTGTCCAGTATGTATGCAGGTATATGTACTACAACCAGCAATACCAAGAAAGGCTGGGTGTAAGCACATATACCTGCACACATACTGGACTGATGAGGAGCACTGCTTTTAACTAATATTAGTAATTGTATTATAATGATTTGAACAAGTTGGGACAACCCTTCAGTTCACTACTGTACCTATCAATTATCCAGTAGTAGTGATTATGGTTCCTCAATATACATTTAACATATTACAGCGTAGGCTATGTGTTACAGCACTACTTTTAGGTTTTTCCTTTCCTTTAACAAAACAATAAAACCATTTAATGTTCATATTTAACAACACTATGGTTGAATGAATCTCTCACCACATCGACTTCTGCACTGCCACCCAGAAAAAGAGGGAACTTGGAACTTACCTCAGTTTAATTTATGATCCTAGGAGGACATCTACGGGCCTTTTTAAGTACTACACCTATTATATTAGATCAGAAACAGGAGGGATAAACAGGAGATAGGCCTGTGCACCTTACAACTAACCAGTTGAAACGAAACACAATTATATTCAAAACCTAACCCCAACCCTCGTAACCCTAACCCTGGATCAACAGACTCAAAACTAGAAACCTAACCCTAACCAGTTGAAACAAAACACAATTATATTCAAACCCTAACCCCCGTAACCCTAACACCCGTAACCCTAGATCAACAGACTCAAAACTAGAAACCTAACCCTTAACCCTAACCCCCCTAACCCTAAACCTAACCTCTAACCCAAACACTGGAGCAGTTACACCAACTTCGGAGGACACACATCACTGGAAACAACAACAACAAAAAATCTGGACCCGTATCTCCCATTCCCCAAGTGGACGAAAACACGGCAAAAAATCTACCGCATACACAGGATCCCAAATGGACAAAAACGCGATGGTAGCTAGACTTGTATGGCAATTTAGCTAGTTAACTTGCTAGCTAATTTGTCCTGTGACATAAACATTGCGTTATTTTTTTACCTGAATTACACAAATTCCTCTACTCCGACAATTAATCCACACATAAACAGGTCAACTGAATCGTTTCTAGTCATCCCTCCTTCTTCATCTTTGCCATCAACACAAATCAGTTCGTCCTTCAATCAACCACGTGAGTGAGGAGATATCACGTGCATAGGCAGAAATCCCAGGGGGGACACGATCCCCCTATCCTGGGAAAAATATGATTCCCCCCCCCCCCAATATATCACTGTAAACATATCTATGTAATTTCAATAATATGAATGAACGCAATGAAAGCACTTAAGCTGATTATAGACACTAATAGCGCGTTTTTAAGTTTCAAAAGACTGCGACCCCCGCCCTTTGCCTCAATGGTTTGATCCACTGTAGGTCATTAGTTTAGCTAACTAATTAAACTAATTGACTTGAGGTTAACGTTGGAAGCGTTCACACACTCTTGCTGAATTTGCAGAGCTGGCGCGCAAACATTAACTATCAAGCTAGCTAGCTAGTACCTATTCAATTTATGTGGAGTTGTCAAAAATTGAACTTTTGCTATCGTCTGTTAACAAGGTTGGTTATGTTTCCACCTGCCTCGAAAGAAATGTGTATTTAATGTTCAAGCATTCTTATTGGTTGGATCTTATCATTCAAGCATTCTTATTGGTTGATTTCATCTGGGCGCTCGTGTCACCGACTAACACCATGGTGTAGCTCCAGTTCTCCTCAGTCCGAGAAAACACATAGAGAAGGGTATGTGTTGCAAATTACTCCTTTGTAGAAGTCCATAACAATAATTAATGCTGTATGTTATAAGGGAGTGTGAGACTATTGAAACATGTAACTTTCAGAGTTTTATTGTTGTTATTAATATAGTTTACAGAGTGCTAAAAGTGCTGCTGTTGCTAGCTAGAAAGCCTTTCTGGATGTAGACGATTAGCTTTGCTGGCCACCTGTGCTGGCGTTGCATTATGGGAGATGTAGTTTGGTCCTCTACGGTTTGAATGGAATAGAGGCGATTTGTAGAAGTCCATAACAATAATTAATGCTGTATGTTATAAGGGAGTGTGAGACTATTGAAACATGTAACTTTCAGAGTTTTATTGTTGTTATTAATATAGTTTACAGAGTGCTAAAAGTGCTGCTGTTGCTAGCTAGAAAGCCTTTCTGGATGTAGACGATTAGCTTTGCTGGCCACCTGTGCTGGCGTTGCATTATGGGAGATGTAGTTTGGTCCTCTACGGTTTGAATGGAATAGAGGCGATTTCACGTTGTAACACGTTGAAATAA
Organism: Oncorhynchus clarkii lewisi; assembly: GCF_045791955.1. Taxonomy (NCBI): domain Eukaryota; kingdom Metazoa; phylum Chordata; class Actinopteri; order Salmoniformes; family Salmonidae; genus Oncorhynchus; species Oncorhynchus clarkii. The sequence continues at coordinate 33,155,911 of NC_092163.1, read as the reverse complement.
ATGATGAAAGGCTGGTTGTAAGTACATATACCTGCATACATACTGGACTGATAAGGAACACTGCTATAACTATTATTAGTAGTAGTATTATAATGATTTGAACAACCCTTCAGTTAACTACTGTACCTATCAATTATCCAGTAGTAGTGATTATGGTTCCTCAATATACATTTAACATATTACAGCGTAGGCTATGTGTTACAGCACTACTTTTGGTGTTTTTTCAGGAATTGCTCTTGAGAAAATGTCATGTAATTGTCCCTTCTAAGGCAGATGGCACACAGACAGCAGAACTGGGGACAGATATGCAGGGACAGACTGGCAGAGACAGGGAGTCTCAGGTAAGTTTGTTGCACCCCATATACAGTACCATTGCCACCTACTGTCCAGTATGTATGCAGGTATATGTACTACAACCAGCAATACCAAGAAAGGCTGGGTGTAAGCACAAATACCTGCACACATACTGGACTGATAAGGAGCACTGCTTTTAACTATTATTAGTAGTAGTATTATAATGATTTGAACAAGTTGGGACAACCCTTCAGTTCACTACTGTACCTATCAATTATCCAGTAGTAGTGGTTATGGTTCCTCAATAGACATTTAACATATTACAGCGTAGGCTATGTGTTACAGCACTACTTTTGGTGTTTTTTCAGGAATTGCTCTTGAGAAAATGTCATGTAATTGTCCCCTCCCAAAGTTGATAACAGATTTTAGCCCCTGCTAGGGCAGATGGCACACAGACAGCAGAACTGGGGACAGATATGCAGGGACAGACTGGCAGAGACAGGGAGTCTCAGGTAAGTTTGTTGCACCCCATATACAGTACCATTGCCACCTATACTGTCCAGTATGTATGCAGGTATATGTACTACAACCAGCAATACCAAGAAAGGCTGGGTGTAAGCACATATACCTGCACACATACTGGACTGATAAGGAGCACTGCTTTTAACTATTATTAGTAGTAGTATTATAATGATTTGAACAAGTTGGGACAACCCTTCAGTTCACTACTGTACCTATCAATTATCCAGTAGTAGTGGTTATGGTTCCTCAATAGACATTTAACAGCGTAGGCTATGTGTTACAGCACTACTTTTGGTGTTTTTTCAGGAATTGCTCTTGAGAAAATGTCATGTAATTGTCCCTTCTAAGTTGATATCAGATTTTAGCCCCTGCTAGGGCAGATGGCACACAGACAGCAGAACTGGGGACAGATATGCAGGGACAGACTGGCAGAGACAGGGAGTCTCAGGTAAGTTTGTTGCACCCCATATACAGTGTACAGTACCATTGCCACCTATACTGTCCAGTATGTATGCAGGTATATGTACTACAACCAGCAATACCAAGAAAGGCTGGGTGTAAGCACATATACCTGCACACATACTGGACTGATAAGGAGCACTGCTTTTAACTATTATTAGTAATTGTATTATAATGATTTGAACAAGTTGGGACAACCCTTCAGTTCACTACTGTACCTATCAATTATCCAGTAGTAGTGATTATGGTTCCTCAATATACATTTAACATATTACAGCGTAGGCTGTGTGTTACAGCACTACTTTTGGTGTTTTTTCAGGAATTGCTCTTGAGAAAATGTCATGTAATTGTCCCTTCTAAGTTGATATCAGATTTTAGCCCCTGCTAGGGCAGATGGCACACAGACAGCAGAACTGGGGACAGATATGCAGGGACAGGGAGTCTCAGGTAAGTTTGTTGCACCCCATATACAGTCAGTGTACAGTACCATTGCCACCTACTGTCCAGTATGTATGCAGGTATATGTACTACAACCAGCAATACCAAGAAAGGCTGGGTGTAAGCACAAATACCTGCACACATACTGGACTGATAAGGAGCACTGCTTTTAACTATTATTATTAGTAGTAGTATTATAATGATTTGAACAAGTTGGGACAACCCTTCAGTTCACTACTGTACCTATCAATTATCCAGTAGTAGTGATTATGGTTCCTCAATATACATTTAACATATTACAGCGTAGGCTATGTGTTACAGCACTACTTTTGGTGTTTTTTCAGGAATTGCTCTTGAGAAAATGTCATGTAATTGTCCCTTCTAAGTTGATATCAGATTTTAGCCCCTGCTAGGGCAGATGGCACACAGACAGCAGAACTGGGGACAGATATGCAGGGACAGACTGGCAGAGACAGGGAGTATCAGGTAAGTTTGTTGCACCCCATATACAGTCAGTGTACAGTACCATTGCCACCTACTGTCCAGTATGTATGCAGGTATATGTACTACAACCAGCAATACCAAGAAAGGCTGGGTGTAAGCACAAATACCTGCACACATACTGGACTGATAAGGAGCACTGCTTTTAACCATTATTAGTATTAGTATTATAATGATTTGAACAAGTTGGGACAACCCTTCAGTTCACTACTGTACCTATCAATTATCCAGTAGTAGTGATTATGGTTCCTCAATATACATTTAACATATTACAGCGTAGGCTGTGTTACAGCACTACTTTTAGGTTTTTCCTTTCCTTTAACAAAACAATAAAACCATTTAATGTTCATATTTAACAACACTATGGTTGAATGAATCTCTCACCACATCGACTTCTGCACTGCCACCCAGAAAAAGAGGGAACTTGGAACTTACCTCAGTTTAATTTATGATCCTAGGAGGACATCTACGGGCCTTTTTAAGTACTACACCTATTATATTAGATCAGAAACAGGAGGGATAAACAGGAGATAGGCCTGTGCACCTTACAACTAACCAGTTGAAACGAAACACAATTATATTCAAAACCTAACCCCAACCCTCGTAACCCTAACCCTGGATCAACAGACTCAAAACCCTAACCAGTTGAAACAAAACACAATTATATTCAAACCCTAACCCCCGTAACCCTAACACCCGTAACCCTAGATCAACAGACTCAAAACTAGAAACCTAACCCTTAACCCTAACCCCCCTAACCCTAAACCTAACCTCTAACCCAAACACTGGAGCAGTTACACCAACTTCGGAGGACACACATCACTGGAAACAACAACAACAAAAAATCTGGACCCGTATCTCCCATTCCCCAAGTGGACGAAAACACGGCAAAAAATCTACCGCATACACAGGATCCCAAATGGACAAAAACGCGATGGTAGCTAGACTTGTATGGCAATTTAGCTAGTTAACTTGCTAGCTAATTTGTCCTGTGACATAAACATTGCGTTATTTTTTTACCTGAATTACACAAATTCCTCTACTCCGACAATTAATCCACACATAAACAGGTCAACTGAATCGTTTCTAGTCATCCCTCCTTCTTCATCTTTGCCATCAACACAAATCAGTTCGTCCTTCAATCAACCACGTGAGTGAGGAGATATCACGTGCATAGGCAGAAATCCCAGGGGGGACACGATCCCCCTATCCTGGGAAAAATATGATTCCCCCCCCCCCCCCCCAATATATCACTGTAAACATATCTATGTAATTTCAATAATATGAATGAACGCAATGAAAGCACTTAAGCTGATTATAGACACTAATAGCGCGTTTTTAAGTTTCAAAAGACTGCGACCCCCGCCCTTTGCCTCAATGGTTTGATCCACTGTAGGTCATTAGTTTAGCTAACTAATTAAACTAATTGACTTGAGGTTAACGTTGGAAGCGTTCACACACTCTTGCTGAATTTGCAGAGCTGGCGCGCAAACATTAACTATCAAGCTAGCTAGCTAGTACCTATTCAATTTATGTGGAGTTGTCAAAAATTGAACTTTTGCTATCGTCTGTTAACAAGGTTGGTTATGTTTCCACCTGCCTCGAAAGAAATGTGTATTTAATGTTCAAGCATTCTTATTGGTTGGATCTTATCATTCAAGCATTCTTATTGGTTGATTTCATCTGGGCGCTCGTGTCACCGACTAACACCATGGTGTAGCTCCAGTTCTCCTCAGTCCGAGAAAACACATAGAGAAGGGTATGTGTTGCAAATTACTCCTTTGTAGAAGTCCATAACAATAATTAATGCTGTATGTTATAAGGGAGTGTGAGACTATTGAAACATGTAACTTTCAGAGTTTTATTGTTGTTATTAATATAGTTTACAGAGTGCTAAAAGTGCTGCTGTTGCTAGCTAGAAAGCCTTTCTGGATGTAGACGATTAGCTTTGCTGGCCACCTGTGCTGGCGTTGCATTATGGGAGATGTAGTTTGGTCCTCTACGGTTTGAATGGAATAGAGGCGATTTCACGTTGTAACACGTTGAAATAAATGATGAAAGGCTGGTTGTAAGTACATATACCTGCATACATACTGGACTGATAAGGAACACTGCTATAACTATTATTAGTAGTAGTATTATAATGATTTGAACAACCCTTCAGTTAACTACTGTACCTATCAATTATCCAGTAGTAGTGATTATGGTTCCTCAATATACATTTAACATATTACAGCGTAGGCTATGTGTTACAGCACTACTTTTGGTGTTTTTTCAGGAATTGCTCTTGAGAAAATGTCATGTAATTGTCCCCTCCCAAAGTTGATAACAGATTTTAGCCCCTGCTAGGGCAGATGGCACACAGACAGCAGAACTGGGGACAGATATGCAGGGGCTGGCAGAGACAGGGAGTCCCAGGTAAGTTTGTTGCACCCCAGATACAGTCAGTGTACAGTACCATTGCCACATACTGTCCAGTATGTATGCAGGTATATGTACTACAACCAGCAATACCAAGAAAGGCTGGTTGTAAAAGCACATATACCTGCATACATACTGGACTGATAAGGAACACTGCTTTTAACCATTATTAGTATTAGTATTATAATGATTTGAACAAGTTGGGACAACCCTTCAGTTCACTACTGTACCTATCAATTATCCAGTAGTAGTGATTATGGTTCCTCAATATACATTTAACATATTACAGCGTAGGCTATGTGTTACAGCACTACTTTTGGTGTTTTTTCAGGAATTGCTCTTGAGAAAATGTCATGTAATTGTCCCCTCCAAAGTTAATATCAGATTTTAGCCCCTGCTAGGGCAGACTGCACACAGACAGCAGAACTGGGGACAGATATGCAGGGGCAGACTGGTAGAGACAGGGAGTCTCAGGTAAGTTTGTTGCACCCCATATACAGTCAGTGTACAGTACCATTGCCACCTATACTGTCCAGTATGTATGCAGGTATATGTACTACAACCAGCAATACCAAGAAAGGCTGGGTGTAAGCACATATACCTGCACACATACTGGACTGATAAGGAGCACTGCTTTTAACTATTATTAGTAATTGTATTATAATGATTTGAACAAGTTGGGACAACCCTTCAGTTCACTACTGTACCTATCAATTATCCAGTAGTAGTGATTATGGTTCCTCAATATACATTTAACATATTACAGCGTAGGCTATGTGTTACAGCACTACTTTTGGTGTTTTTTCAGGAATTGCTCTTGAGAAAATGTCATGTAATTGTCCCTTCTAAGTTGATATCAGATTTTAGCCCCTGCTAGGGCAGATGGCACACAGACAGCAGAACTGGGGACAGATATGCAGGGACAGACTGGCAGAGACAGGGAGTCTCAGGTAAGTTTGTTGCACCCCATATACAGTACCATTGCCACCTACTGTCCAGTATGTATGCAGGTATATGTACTACAACCAGCAATACCAAGAAAGGCTGGGTGTAAGCACATATACCTGCACACATACTGGACTGATAAGGAGCACTGCTTTTAACTATTATTAGTAATTGTATTATAATGATTTGAACAAGTTGGGACAACCCTTCAGTTCACTACTGTACCTATCAATTATCCAGTAGTAGTGATTATGGTTCCTCAATATACATTTAACATATTACAGCGTAGGCTATGTGTTACAGCACTACTTTTGGTGTTTTTTCAGGAATTGCTCTTGAGAAAATGTCATGTAATTGTCCCCTCCAAAGTTGATAACAGATTTTAGCCCCTGCTAGGGCAGATGGCACACAGACAGCAGAACTGGGGACAGATATGCAGGGGCTGGCAGAGACAGGGAGTCCCAGGTAAGTTTGTTGCACCCCAGATACAGTCAGTGTACAGTACCATTGCCACATACTGTCCAGTATGTATGCAGGTATATGTACTACAACCAGCAATACCAAGAAAGGCTGGTTGTAAAAGCACATATACCTGCATACATACTGGACTGATAAGGAACACTGCTTTTAACTATTATTAGTATTAGTATTATAATGATTTGAACAAGTTGGGACAACCCTTCAGTTCACTACTGTACCTATCAATTATCCAGTAGTAGTGATTATGGTTCCTCAATATACATTTAACATATTACAGCGTAGGCTATGTGTTACAGCACTACTTTTGGTGTTTTTTCAGGAATTGCTCTTGAGAAAATGTCATGTAATTGTCCCCTCCAAAGTTGATATCAGATTTTAGCCCCTGCTAGGGCAGATGGCACACAGACAGCAGAACTGGGGACAGATATGCAGGGACAGACTGGCAGAGACAGGGAGTCTCAGGTAAGTTTGTTGCACCCCATATACAGTCAGTGTACAGTACCATTGCCACCTATACTGTCCAGTATGTATGCAGGTATATGTACTACAACCAGCAATACCAAGAAAGGCTGGGTGTAAGCACATATACCTGCACACATACTGGACTGATAAGGAGCACTGCTTTTAACTATTATTAGTAATTGTATTATAATGATTTGAACAAGTTGGGACAACCCTTCAGTTCACTACTGTACCTATCAATTATCCAGTAGTAGTGATTATGGTTCCTCAATATACATTTAACATATTACAGCGTAGGCTATGTGTTACAGCACTACTTTTGGTGTTTTTTCAGGAATTGCTCTTGAGAAAATGTCATGTAATTGTCCCTTCTAAGTTGATATCAGATTTTAGCCCCTGCTAGGGCAGATGGCACACAGACAGCAGAACTGGGGACAGATATGCAGGGACAGACTGGCAGAGACAGGGAGTCTCAGGTAAGTTTGTTGCACCCCATATACAGTCAGTGTACAGTACCATTGCCACCTACTGTCCAGTATGTATGCAGGTATATGTACTACAACCAGCAATACCAAGAAAGGCTGGGTGTAAGCACAAATACCTGCACACATACTGGACTGATAAGGAGCACTGCTTTTAACTATTATTAGTAGTAGTATTATAATGATTTGAACAAGTTGGGACAACCCTTCAGTTCACTACTGTACCTATCAATTATCCAGTAGTAGTGATTATGGTTCCTCAATATACATTTAACATATTACAGCGTAGGCTATGTGTTACAGCACTACTTTTGGTGTTTTTTCAGGAATTGCTCTTGAGAAAATGTCATGTAATTGTCCCTTCTAAGTTGATATCAGATTTTAGCCCCTGCTAGGGCAGATGGCACACAGACAGCAGAACTGCAGAACTGGGGACAGATATGCAGGGGACTGGCAGAGACAGGGAGTCTCAGGTAAGTTTGTTGCACCCCATATACAGTCAGTGTACAGTACCATTGCCACCTATACTGTCCAGTATGTATGCAGGTATATGTACTACAACCAGCAATACCAAGAAAGGCTGGGTGTAAGCACATATACCTGCACACATACTGGACTGATAAGGAGCACTGCTTTTAACTATTATTAGTAATTGTATTATAATGATTTGAACAAGTTGGGACAACCCTTCAGTTCACTACTGTACCTATCAATTATCCAGTAGTAGTGATTATGGTTCCTCAATATACATTTAACATATTACAGCGTAGGCTATGTGTTACAGCACTACTTTTGGTGTTTTTTCAGGAATTGCTCTTGAGAAAATGTCATGTAATTGTCCCCTCCAAAGTTGATAACAGATTTTAGCCCCTGCTAGGGCAGATGGCACACAGACAGCAGAACTGGGGACAGATATGCAGGGACAGACTGGCAGAGACAGGGAGTCTCAGGTAAGTTTGTTGCACCCCATATACAGTCAGTGTACAGTACCATTGCCACCTACTGTCCAGTATGTATGCAGGTATATGTACTACAACCAGCAATACCAAGAAAGGCTGGGTGTAAGCACATATACCTGCACACATACTGGACTGATAAGGAGCACTGCTTTTAACTATTATTAGTAATTGTATTATAATGATTTGAACAAGTTGGGACAACCCTTCAGTTCACTACTGTACCTATCAATTATCCAGTAGTAGTGGTTATGGTTCCTCAATATACATTTAACATATTACAGCGTAGGCTATGTGTTACAGCACTACTTTTGGTGTTTTTTCAGGAATTGCTCTTGAGAAAATGTCATGTAATTGTCCCTTCTAAGTTGATATCAGATTTTAGCCCCTGCTAGGGCAGATGGCACACAGACAGCAGAACTGGGGACAGATATGCAGGGACAGACTGGCAGAGACAGGGAGTCTCAGGTAAGTTTGTTGCACCCCATATACAGTCAGTGTACAGTACCATTGCCACCTATACTGTCCAGTATGTATGCAGGTATATGTACTACAACCAGCAATACCAAGAAAGGCTGGGTGTAAGCACATATACCTGCACACATACTGGACTGATAAGGAGCACTGCTTTTAACTATTATTAGTAATTGTATTATAATGATTTGAACAAGTTGGGACAACCCTTCAGTTCACTACTGTACCTATCAATTATCCAGTAGTAGTGGTTATGGTTCCTCAATAGACATTTAACATATTACAGCGTAGGCTATGTGTTACAGCACTACTTTTGGTGTTTTTTCAGGAATTGCTCTTGAGAAAATGTCATGTAATTGTCCCTTCTAAGTTGATATCAGATTTTAGCCCCTGCTAGGGCAGATGGCACACAGACAGCAGAACTGGGGACAGATATGCAGGGACAGGGAGTCTCAGGTAAGTTTGTTGCACCCCATATACAGTCAGTGTACAGTACCATTGCCACCTATACTGTCCAGTATGTATGCAGGTATATGTACTACAACCAGCAATACCAAGAAAGGCTGGGTGTAAGCACATATACCTGCACACATACTGGACTGATAAGGAGCACTGCTTTTAACTAATATTAGTAATTGTATTATAATGATTTGAACAAGTTGGGACAACCCTTCAGTTCACTACTGTACCTATCAATTATCCAGTAGTAGTGGTTATGGTTCCTCAATAGACATTTAACATATTACAGCGTAGGCTATGTGTTACAGCACTACTTTTGGTGTTTTTTCAGGAATTGCTCTTGAGAAAATGTCATGTAATTGTCCCTTCTAAGTTGATATCAGATTTTAGCCCCTGCTAGGGCAGATGGCACACAGACAGCAGAACTGGGGACAGATATGCAGGGACAGGGAGTCTCAGGTAAGTTTGTTGCACCCCATATACAGTACCATTGCCACCTATACTGTCCAGTATGTATGCAGGTATATGTACTACAACCAGCAATACCAAGAAAGGCTGGGTGTAAGCACAAATACCTGCACACATACTGGACTGATAAGGAGCACTGCTTTTAACTATTATTAGTAGTAGTATTATAATGATTTGAACAAGTTGGGACAACCCTTCAGTTCACTACTGTACCTATCAATTATCCAGTAGTAGTGATTATGGTTCCTCAATATACATTTAACATATTACAGCGTAGGCTATGTGTTACAGCACTACTTTTAGGTTTTTCCTTTCCTTTAACAAAACAATAAAACCATTTAATGTTCATATTTAACAACACTATGGTTGAATGAATCTCTCACCACATCGACTTCTGCACTGCCACCCAGAAAAAGAGGGAACTTGGAACTTACCTCAGTTTAATTTATGATCCTAGGAGGACATCTACGGGCCTTTTTAAGTACTACACCTATTATATTAGATCAGAAACAGGAGGGATAAACAGGAGATAGGCCTGTGCACCTTACAACTAACCAGTTGAAACGAAACACAATTATATTCAAAACCTAACCCCAACCCTCGTAACCCTAACCCTGGATCAACAGACTCAAAACTAGAAACCTAACCCTAACCAGTTGAAACAAAACACAATTATATTCAAACCCTAACCCCCGTAACCCTAACACCCGTAACCCTAGATCAACAGACTCAAAACTAGAAACCTAACCCTTAACCCTAACCCCCCTAACCCTAAACCTAACCTCTAACCCAAACACTGGAGCAGTTACACCAACTTCGGAGGACACACATCACTGGAAACAACAACAACAAAAAATCTGGACCCGTATCTCCCATTCCCCAAGTGGACGAAAACACGGCAAAAAATCTACCGCATACACAGGATCCCAAATGGACAAAAACGCGATGGTAGCTAGACTTGTATGGCAATTTAGCTAGTTAACTTGCTAGCTAATTTGTCCTGTGACATAAACATTGCGTTATTTTTTTACCTGAATTACACAAATTCCTCTACTCCGACAATTAATCCACACATAAACAGGTCAACTGAATCGTTTCTAGTCATCCCTCCTTCTTCATCTTTGCCATCAACACAAATCAGTTCGTCCTTCAATCAACCACGTGAGTGAGGAGATATCACGTGCATAGGCAGAAATCCCAGGGGGGACACGATCCCCCTATCCTGGGAAAAATATGATTCCCCCCCCCCCCCAATATATCACTGTAAACATATCTATGTAATTTCAATAATATGAATGAACGCAATGAAAGCACTTAAGCTGATTATAGACACTAATAGCGCGTTTTTAAGTTTCAAAAGACTGCGACCCCCGCCCTTTGCCTCAATGGTTTGATCCACTGTAGGTCATTAGTTTAGCTAACTAATTAAACTAATTGACTTGAGGTTAACGTTGGAAGCGTTCACACACTCTTGCTGAATTTGCAGAGCTGGCGCGCAAACATTAACTATCAAGCTAGCTAGCTAGTACCTATTCAATTTATGTGGAGTTGTCAAAAATTGAACTTTTGCTATCGTCTGTTAACAAGGTTGGTTATGTTTCCACCTGCCTCGAAAGAAATGTGTATTTAATGTTCAAGCATTCTTATTGGTTGGATCTCATCATTCAAGCATTCTTATTGGTTGATTTCATCTGGGCGCTCGTGTCACCGACTAACACCATGGTGTAGCTCCAGTTCTCCTCAGTCCGAGAAAACACATAGAGAAGGGTATGTGTTGCAAATTACTCCTTTGTAGAAGTCCATAACAATAATTAATGCTGTATGTTATAAGGGAGTGTGAGACTATTGAAACATGTAACTTTCAGAGTTTTATTGTTGTTATTAATATAGTTTACAGAGTGCTAAAAGTGCTGCTGTTGCTAGCTAGAAAGCCTTTCTGGATGTAGACGATTAGCTTTGCTGGCCACCTGTGCTGGCGTTGCATTATGGGAGATGTAGTTTGGTCCTCTACGGTTTGAATGGAATAGAGGCGATTTCACGTTGTAACACGTTGAAATAAATGATGAAAGGCTGGTTGTAAGTACATATACCTGCATACATACTGGACTGATAAGGAACACTGCTATAACTATTATTAGTAGTAGTATTATAATGATTTGAACAACCCTTCAGTTAACTACTGTACCTATCAATTATCCAGTAGTAGTGATTATGGTTCCTCAATATACATTTAACATATTACAGCGTAGGCTATGTGTTACAGCACTACTTTTGGTGTTTTTTCAGGAATTGCTCTTGAGAAAATGTCATGTAATTGTCCCTTCTAAGTTGATATCAGATTTTAGCCCCTGCTAGGGCAGATGGCACACAGACAGCAGAACTGGGGACAGATATGCAGGGACAGACTGGCAGAGACAGGGAGTCTCAGGTAAGTTTGTTGCACCCCATATACAGTCAGTGTACAGTACCATTGCCACCTACTGTCCAGTATGTATGCAGGTATATGTACTACAACCAGCAATACCAAGAAAGGCTGGGTGTAAGCACAAATACCTGCACACATACTGGACTGATAAGGAGCACTGCTTTTAACTATTATTAGTAGTAGTATTATAATGATTTGAACAAGTTGGGACAACCCTTCAGTTCACTACTGTACCTATCAATTATCCAGTAGTAGTGATTATGGTTCCTCAATATACATTTAACATATTACAGCGTAGGCTATGTGTTACAGCACTACTTTTGGTGTTTTTTCAGGAATTGCTCTTGAGAAAATGTCATGTAATTGTCCCTTCTAAGTTGATATCAGATTTTAGCCCCTGCTAGGGCAGATGGCACACAGACAGCAGAACTGGGGACAGATATGCAGGGACAGACTGGCAGAGACAGGGAGTCTCAGGTAAGTTTGTTGCACCCCATATACAGTCAGTGTACAGTACCATTGCCACCTACTGTCCAGTATGTATGCAGGTATATGTACTACAACCAGCAATACCAAGAAAGGCTGGGTGTAAGCACAAATACCTGCACACATACTGGACTGATAAGGAGCACTGCTTTTAACTATTATTAGTAGTAGTATTATAATGATTTGAACAAGTTGGGACAACCCTTCAGTTCACTACTGTACCTATCAATTATCCAGTAGTAGTGATTATGGTTCCTCAATATACATTTAACATATTACAGCGTAGGCTATGTGTTACAGCACTACTTTTGGTGTTTTTTCAGGAATTGCTCTTGAGAAAATGTCATGTAATTGTCCCTTCTAAGTTGATATCAGATTTTAGCCCCTGCTAGGGCAGATGGCACACAGACAGCAGAACTGGGGACAGATATGCAGGGACAGGGAGTCTCAGGTAAGTTTGTTGCACCCCATATACAGTCAGTGTACAGTACCATTGCCACCTATACTGTCCAGTATGTATGCAGGTATATGTACTACAACCAGCAATACCAAGAAAGGCTGGGTGTAAGCACATATACCTGCACACATACTGGACTGATAAGGAGCACTGCTTTTAACTATTATTAGTAATTGTATTATAATGATTTGAACAAGTTGGGACAACCCTTCAGTTCACTACTGTACCTATCAATTATCCAGTAGTAGTGATTATGGTTCCTCAATATACATTTAACATATTACAGCGTAGGCTATGTGTTACAGCACTACTTTTGGTGTTTTTTCAGGAATTGCTCTTGAGAAAATGTCATGTAATTGTCCCTTCTAAGTTGATATCAGATTTTAGCCCCTGCTAGGGCAGATGGCACACAGACAGCAGAACTGGGGACAGATATGCAGGGACAGACTGGCAGAGACAGGGAGTCTCAGGTAAGTTTGTTGCACCCCATATACAGTACCATTGCCACCTATACTGTCCAGTATGTATGCAGGTATATGTACTACAACCAGCAATACCAAGAAAGGCTGGGTGTAAGCACATATACCTGCACACATACTGGACTGATAAGGAGCACTGCTTTTAACTATTATTAGTAATTGTATTATAATGATTTGAACAAGTTGGGACAACCCTTCAGTTCACTACTGTACCTATCAATTATCCAGTAGTAGTGATTATGGTTCCTCAATAGACATTTAACATATTACAGCGTAGGCTATGTGTTACAGCACTACTTTTGGTGTTTTTTCAGGAATTGCTCTTGAGAAAATGTCATGTAATTGTCCCTTCTAAGTTGATATCAGATTTTAGCCCCTGCTAGGGCAGATGGCACACAGACAGCAGAACTGGGGACAGATATGCAGGGACAGACTGGCAGAGACAGGGAGTCTCAGGTAAGTTTGTTGCACCCCATATACAGTACCATTGCCACCTATACTGTCCAGTATGTATGCAGGTATATGTACTACAACCAGCAATACCAAGAAAGGCTGGGTGTAAGCACATATACCTGCACACATACTGGACTGATAAGGAGCACTGCTTTTAACTATTATTAGTAATTGTATTATAATAATTTGAACAAGTTGGGACAACCCTTCAGTTCACTACTGTACCTATCAATTATCCAGTAGTAGTGATTATGGTTCCTCAATATACATTTAACATATTACAGCGTAGGCTGTGTGTTACAGCACTACTTTTGGTGTTTTTTCAGGAATTGCTCTTGAGAAAATGTCATGTAATTGTCCCCTCCAAAGTTGATAACAGATTTTAGCCCCTGCTAGGGCAGATGGCACACAGACAGCAGAACTGGGGACAGATATGCAGGGACAGACTGGCAGAGACAGGGAGTCTCAGGTAAGTTTGTTGCACCCCATATACAGTCAGTGTACAGTACCATTGCCACCTACTGTCCAGTATGTATGCAGGTATATGTACTACAACCAGCAATACCAAGAAAGGCTGGGTGTAAGCACAAATACCTGCACACATACTGGACTGATAAGGAGCACTGCTTTTAACTATTAGTAGTAGTATTATAATGATTTGACCAAGTTGGGACAACCCTTCAGTTCACTACTGTACCTATCAATTATCCAGTAGTAGTGATTATGGTTCCTCAATATACATTTAACATATTACAGCGTAGGCTATGTGTTACAGCACTACTTTTGGTGTTTTTTCAGGAATTGCTCTTGAGAAAATGTCATGTAATTGTCCCCTCCCAAAGTTGATAACAGATTTTAGCCCCTGCTAGGGCAGATGGCACACAGACAGCAGAACTGGGGACAGATATGCAGGGGCTGGCAGAGACAGGGAGTCTCAGGTAAGTTTGTTGCACCCCAGATACAGTCAGTGTACAGTACCATTGCCACCTATACTGTCCAGTATGTATGCAGGTATATGTACTACAACCAGCAATACCAAGAAAGGCTGGTTGTAAGCACATATACCTGCATACATACTGGACTGATAAGGAACACTGCTTTTAACTATTATTAGTATTAGTATTATAATGATTTGAACAAGTTGGGACAACCCTTCAGTTCACTACTGTACCTATCAATTATCCAGTAGTAGTGATTATGGTTCCTCAATATACATTTAACATATTACAGCGTAGGCTATGTGTTACAGCACTACTTTTGGTGTTTTTTCAGGAATTGCTCTTGAGAAAATGTCATGTAATTGTCCCTTCTAAGTTGATATCAGATTTTAGCCCCTGCTAGGGCAGATGGCACACAGACAGCAGAACTGGGGACAGATATGCAGGGACAGGGAGTCTCAGGTAAGTTTGTTGCACCCCATATACAGTCAGTGTACAGTACCATTGCCACCTATACTGTCCAGTATGTATGCAGGTATATGTACTACAACCAGCAATACCAAGAAAGGCTGGGTGTAAGCACATATACCTGCACACATACTGGACTGATAAGGAGCACTGCTTTTAACTATTATTAGTAATTGTATTATAATGATTTGAACAAGTTGGGACAACCCTTCAGTTCACTACTGTACCTATCAATTATCCAGTAGTAGTGATTATGGTTCCTCAATATACATTTAACATATTACAGCGTAGGCTATGTGTTACAGCACTACTTTTGGTGTTTTTTCAGGAATTGCTCTTGAGAAAATGTCATGTAATTGTCCCCTCCAAAGTTGATAACAGATTTTAGCCCCTGCTAGGGCAGATGGCACACAGACAGCAGAACTGGGGACAGATATGCAGGGACAGACTGGCAGAGACAGGGAGTCTCAGGTAAGTTTGTTGCACCCCATATACAGTCAGTGTACAGTACCATTGCCACCTATACTGTCCAGTATGTATGCAGGTATATGTACTACAACCAGCAATACCAAGAAAGGCTGGGTGTAAGCACATATACCTGCACACATACTGGACTGATAAGGAGCACTGCTTTTAACTATTATTAGTAATTGTATTATAATGATTTGAACAAGTTGGGACAACCCTTCAGTTCACTACTGTACCTATCAATTATCCAGTAGTAGTGGTTATGGTTCCTCAATAGACATTTAACATATTACAGCGTAGGCTATGTGTTACAGCACTACTTTTGGTGTTTTTTCAGGAATTGCTCTTGAGAAAATGTCATGTAATTGTCCCTTCTAAGTTGATATCAGATTTTAGCCCCTGCTAGGGCAGATGGCACACAGACAGCAGAACTGGGGACAGATATGCAGGGACAGGGAGTCTCAGGTAAGTTTGTTGCACCCCATATACAGTCAGTGTACAGTACCATTGCCACCTATACTGTCCAGTATGTATGCAGGTATATGTACTACAACCAGCAATACCAAGAAAGGCTGGGTGTAAGCACATATACCTGCACACATACTGGACTGATGAGGAGCACTGCTTTTAACTAATATTAGTAATTGTATTATAATGATTTGAACAAGTTGGGACAACCCTTCAGTTCACTACTGTACCTATCAATTATCCAGTAGTAGTGGTTATGGTTCCTCAATATACATTTAACATATTACAGCGTAGGCTATGTGTTACAGCACTACTTTTGGTGTTTTTTCAGGAATTGCTCTTGAGAAAATGTCATGTAATTGTCCCTTCTAAGTTGATATCAGATTTTAGCCCCTGCTAGGGCAGATGGCACACAGACAGCAGAACTGGGGACAGATATGCAGGGACAGGGAGTCTCAGGTAAGTTTGTTGCACCCCATATACAGTACCATTGCCACCTATACTGTCCAGTATGTATGCAGGTATATGTACTACAACCAGCAATACCAAGAAAGGCTGGGTGTAAGCACAAATACCTGCACACATACTGGACTGATAAGGAGCACTGCTTTTAACTATTATTAGTAGTAGTATTATAA
Source organism: Oncorhynchus clarkii lewisi (assembly GCF_045791955.1). Taxonomy (NCBI): domain Eukaryota; kingdom Metazoa; phylum Chordata; class Actinopteri; order Salmoniformes; family Salmonidae; genus Oncorhynchus; species Oncorhynchus clarkii. Next base: position 33,139,270 of record NC_092163.1, on the reverse strand, counting down.
TGATTTGAACAAGTTGGGACAACCCTTCAGTTCACTACTGTACCTATCAATTATCCAGTAGTAGTGATTATGGTTCCTCAATATACATTTAACATATTACAGCGTAGGCTATGTGTTACAGCACTACTTTTAGGTTTTTCCTTTCCTTTAACAAAACAATAAAACCATTTAATGTTCATATTTAACAACACTATGGTTGAATGAATCTCTCACCACATCGACTTCTGCACTGCCACCCAGAAAAAGAGGGAACTTGGAACTTACCTCAGTTTAATTTATGATCCTAGGAGGACATCTACGGGCCTTTTTAAGTACTACACCTATTATATTAGATCAGAAACAGGAGGGATAAACAGGAGATAGGCCTGTGCACCTTACAACTAACCAGTTGAAACGAAACACAATTATATTCAAAACCTAACCCCAACCCTCGTAACCCTAACCCTGGATCAACAGACTCAAAACTAGAAACCTAACCCTAACCAGTTGAAACAAAACACAATTATATTCAAACCCTAACCCCCGTAACCCTAACACCCGTAACCCTAGATCAACAGACTCAAAACTAGAAACCTAACCCTTAACCCTAACCCCCCTAACCCTAAACCTAACCTCTAACCCAAACACTGGAGCAGTTACACCAACTTCGGAGGACACACATCACTGGAAACAACAACAACAAAAAATCTGGACCCGTATCTCCCATTCCCCAAGTGGACGAAAACACGGCAAAAAATCTACCGCATACACAGGATCCCAAATGGACAAAAACGCGATGGTAGCTAGACTTGTATGGCAATTTAGCTAGTTAACTTGCTAGCTAATTTGTCCTGTGACATAAACATTGCGTTATTTTTTTACCTGAATTACACAAATTCCTCTACTCCGACAATTAATCCACACATAAACAGGTCAACTGAATCGTTTCTAGTCATCCCTCCTTCTTCATCTTTGCCATCAACACAAATCAGTTCGTCCTTCAATCAACCACGTGAGTGAGGAGATATCACGTGCATAGGCAGAAATCCCAGGGGGGACACGATCCCCCTATCCTGGGAAAAATATGATTCCCCCCCCCCCCCCAATATATCACTGTAAACATATCTATGTAATTTCAATAATATGAATGAACGCAATGAAAGCACTTAAGCTGATTATAGACACTAATAGCGCGTTTTTAAGTTTCAAAAGACTGCGACCCCCGCCCTTTGCCTCAATGGTTTGATCCACTGTAGGTCATTAGTTTAGCTAACTAATTAAACTAATTGACTTGAGGTTAACGTTGGAAGCGTTCACACACTCTTGCTGAATTTGCAGAGCTGGCGCGCAAACATTAACTATCAAGCTAGCTAGCTAGTACCTATTCAATTTATGTGGAGTTGTCAAAAATTGAACTTTTGCTATCGTCTGTTAACAAGGTTGGTTATGTTTCCACCTGCCTCGAAAGAAATGTGTATTTAATGTTCAAGCATTCTTATTGGTTGGATCTCATCATTCAAGCATTCTTATTGGTTGATTTCATCTGGGCGCTCGTGTCACCGACTAACACCATGGTGTAGCTCCAGTTCTCCTCAGTCCGAGAAAACACATAGAGAAGGGTATGTGTTGCAAATTACTCCTTTGTAGAAGTCCATAACAATAATTAATGCTGTATGTTATAAGGGAGTGTGAGACTATTGAAACATGTAACTTTCAGAGTTTTATTGTTGTTATTAATATAGTTTACAGAGTGCTAAAAGTGCTGCTGTTGCTAGCTAGAAAGCCTTTCTGGATGTAGACGATTAGCTTTGCTGGCCACCTGTGCTGGCGTTGCATTATGGGAGATGTAGTTTGGTCCTCTACGGTTTGAATGGAATAGAGGCGATTTCACGTTGTAACACGTTGAAATAAATGATGAAAGGCTGGTTGTAAGTACATATACCTGCATACATACTGGACTGATAAGGAACACTGCTATAACTATTATTAGTAGTAGTATTATAATGATTTGAACAACCCTTCAGTTAACTACTGTACCTATCAATTATCCAGTAGTAGTGATTATGGTTCCTCAATATACATTTAACATATTACAGCGTAGGCTGTGTGTTACAGCACTACTTTTGGTGTTTTTTCAGGAATTGCTCTTGAGAAAATGTCATGTAATTGTCCCTTCTAAGTTGATATCAGATTTTAGCCCCTGCTAGGGCAGATGGCACACAGACAGCAGAACTGGGGACAGATATGCAGGGACAGACTGGCAGAGACAGGGAGTCTCAGGTAAGTTTGTTGCACCCCATATACAGTCAGTGTACAGTACCATTGCCACCTACTGTCCAGTATGTATGCAGGTATATGTACTACAACCAGCAATACCAAGAAAGGCTGGGTGTAAGCACAAATACCTGCACACATACTGGACTGATAAGGAGCACTGCTTTTAACTATTATTAGTAGTAGTATTATAATGATTTGAACAAGTTGGGACAACCCTTCAGTTCACTACTGTACCTATCAATTATCCAGTAGTAGTGATTATGGTTCCTCAATATACATTTAACATATTACAGCGTAGGCTATGTGTTACAGCACTACTTTTGGTGTTTTTTCAGGAATTGCTCTTGAGAAAATGTCATGTAATTGTCCCTTCTAAGTTGATATCAGATTTTAGCCCCTGCTAGGGCAGATGGCACACAGACAGCAGAACTGGGGACAGATATGCAGGGACAGACTGGCAGAGACAGGGAGTCTCAGGTAAGTTTGTTGCACCCCATATACAGTCAGTGTACAGTACCATTGCCACCTATACTGTCCAGTATGTATGCAGGTATATGTACTACAACCAGCAATACCAAGAAAGGCTGGGTGTAAGCACATATACCTGCACACATACTGGACTGATGAGGAGCACTGCTTTTAACTAATATTAGTAATTGTATTATAATGATTTGAACAAGTTGGGACAACCCTTCAGTTCACTACTGTACCTATCAATTATCCAGTAGTAGTGGTTATGGTTCCTCAATAGACATTTAACATATTACAGCGTAGGCTATGTGTTACAGCACTACTTTTGGTGTTTTTTCAGGAATTGCTCTTGAGAAAATGTCATGTAATTGTCCCTTCTAAGTTGATATCAGATTTTAGCCCCTGCTAGGGCAGATGGCACACAGACAGCAGAACTGGGGACAGATATGCAGGGACAGGGAGTCTCAGGTAAGTTTGTTGCACCCCATATACAGTACCATTGCCACCTATACTGTCCAGTATGTATGCAGGTATATGTACTACAACCAGCAATACCAAGAAAGGCTGGGTGTAAGCACAAATACCTGCACACATACTGGACTGATAAGGAGCACTGCTTTTAACTATTATTAGTAGTAGTATTATAATGATTTGAACAAGTTGGGACAACCCTTCAGTTCACTACTGTACCTATCAATTATCCAGTAGTAGTGATTATGGTTCCTCAATATACATTTAACATATTACAGCGTAGGCTATGTGTTACAGCACTACTTTTAGGTTTTTCCTTTCCTTTAACAAAACAATAAAACCATTTAATGTTCATATTTAACAACACTATGGTTGAATGAATCTCTCACCACATCGACTTCTGCACTGCCACCCAGAAAAAGAGGGAACTTGGAACTTACCTCAGTTTAATTTATGATCCTAGGAGGACATCTACGGGCCTTTTTAAGTACTACACCTATTATATTAGATCAGAAACAGGAGGGATAAACAGGAGATAGGCCTGTGCACCTTACAACTAACCAGTTGAAACGAAACACAATTATATTCAAAACCTAACCCCAACCCTCGTAACCCTAACCCTGGATCAACAGACTCAAAACTAGAAACCTAACCCTAACCAGTTGAAACAAAACACAATTATATTCAAACCCTAACCCCCGTAACCCTAACACCCGTAACCCTAGATCAACAGACTCAAAACTAGAAACCTAACCCTTAACCCTAACCCCCCTAACCCTAAACCTAACCTCTAACCCAAACACTGGAGCAGTTACACCAACTTCGGAGGACACACATCACTGGAAACAACAACAACAAAAAATCTGGACCCGTATCTCCCATTCCCCAAGTGGACGAAAACACGGCAAAAAATCTACCGCATACACAGGATCCCAAATGGACAAAAACGCGATGGTAGCTAGACTTGTATGGCAATTTAGCTAGTTAACTTGCTAGCTAATTTGTCCTGTGACATAAACATTGCGTTATTTTTTTACCTGAATTACACAAATTCCTCTACTCCGACAATTAATCCACACATAAACAGGTCAACTGAATCGTTTCTAGTCATCCCTCCTTCTTCATCTTTGCCATCAACACAAATCAGTTCGTCCTTCAATCAACCACGTGAGTGAGGAGATATCACGTGCATAGGCAGAAATCCCAGGGGGGACACGATCCCCCTATCCTGGGAAAAATATGATCCCCCCCCCCCCCCCAATATATCACTGTAAACATATCTATGTAATTTCAATAATATGAATGAACGCAATGAAAGCACTTAAGCTGATTATAGACACTAATAGCGCGTTTTTAAGTTTCAAAAGACTGCGACCCCCGCCCTTTGCCTCAATGGTTTGATCCACTGTAGGTCATTAGTTTAGCTAACTAATTAAACTAATTGACTTGAGGTTAACGTTGGAAGCGTTCACACACTCTTGCTGAATTTGCAGAGCTGGCGCGCAAACATTAACTATCAAGCTAGCTAGCTAGTACCTATTCAATTTATGTGGAGTTGTCAAAAATTGAACTTTTGCTATCGTCTGTTAACAAGGTTGGTTATGTTTCCACCTGCCTCGAAAGAAATGTGTATTTAATGTTCAAGCATTCTTATTGGTTGGATCTCATCATTCAAGCATTCTTATTGGTTGATTTCATCTGGGCGCTCGTGTCACCGACTAACACCATGGTGTAGCTCCAGTTCTCCTCAGTCCGAGAAAACACATAGAGAAGGGTATGTGTTGCAAATTACTCCTTTGTAGAAGTCCATAACAATAATTAATGCTGTATGTTATAAGGGAGTGTGAGACTATTGAAACATGTAACTTTCAGAGTTTTATTGTTGTTATTAATATAGTTTACAGAGTGCTAAAAGTGCTGCTGTTGCTAGCTAGAAAGCCTTTCTGGATGTAGACGATTAGCTTTGCTGGCCACCTGTGCTGGCGTTGCATTATGGGAGATGTAGTTTGGTCCTCTACGGTTTGAATGGAATAGAGGCGATTTCACGTTGTAACACGTTGAAATAAATGATGAAAGGCTGGTTGTAAGTACATATACCTGCATACATACTGGACTGATAAGGAACACTGCTATAACTATTATTAGTAGTAGTATTATAATGATTTGAACAACCCTTCAGTTAACTACTGTACCTATCAATTATCCAGTAGTAGTGATTATGTAGTATTATAATGATTTGAACAACCCTTCAGTTAACTACTGTACCTATCAATTATCCAGTAGTAGTGATTATGGTTCCTCAATATACATTTAACATATTACAGCGTAGGCTATGTGTTACAGCACTACTTTTGGTGTTTTTTCAGGAATTGCTCTTGAGAAAATGTCATGTAATTGTCCCTTCTAAGTTGATATCAGATTTTAGCCCCTGCTAGGGCAGATGGCACACAGACAGCAGAACTGGGGACAGATATGCAGGGACAGACTGGCAGAGACAGGGAGTCTCAGGTAAGTTTGTTGCACCCCATATACAGTCAGTGTACAGTACCATTGCCACCTATACTGTCCAGTATGTATGCAGGTATATGTACTACAACCAGCAATACCAAGAAAGGCTGGGTGTAAGCACATATACCTGCACACATACTGGACTGATAAGGAGCACTGCTTTTAACTATTATTAGTAATTGTATTATAATGATTTGAACAAGTTGGGACAACCCTTCAGTTCACTACTGTACCTATCAATTATCCAGTAGTAGTGATTATGGTTCCTCAATATACATTTAACATATTACAGCGTAGGCTATGTGTTACAGCACTACTTTTGGTGTTTTTTCAGGAATTGCTCTTGAGAAAATGTCATGTAATTGTCCCTTCTAAGTTGATATCAGATTTTAGCCCCTGCTAGGGCAGATGGCACACAGACAGCAGAACTGGGGACAGATATGCAGGGACAGACTGGCAGAGACAGGGAGTCTCAGGTAAGTTTGTTGCACCCCATATACAGTACCATTGCCACCTATACTGTCCAGTATGTATGCAGGTATATGTACTACAACCAGCAATACCAAGAAAGGCTGGGTGTAAGCACATATACCTGCACACATACTGGACTGATAAGGAGCACTGCTTTTAACTATTATTAGTAGTAGTATTATAATGATTTGAACAAGTTGGGACAACCCTTCAGTTCACTACTGTACCTATCAATTATCCAGTAGTAGTGATTATGGTTCCTCAATATACATTTAACATATTACAGCGTAGGCTATGTGTTACAGCACTACTTTTGGTGTTTTTTCAGGAATTGCTCTTGAGAAAATGTCATGTAATTGTCCCCTCCAAAGTTGATAACAGATTTTAGCCCCTGCTAGGGCAGATGGCACTACAGGACATTGCAGAACATGTAATTGGGATACAGATTTTATAGGGCAGATGGCACACAGACAGCAGAACTGGGGACAGATATGCAGGGACAGGGAGTCTCAGGTAAGTTTGTTGCACCCCATATACAGTCAGTGTACAGTACCATTGCCACCTATACTGTCCAGTATGTATGCAGGTATATGTACTACAACCAGCAATACCAAGAAAGGCTGGGTGTAAGCACATATACCTGCACACATACTGGACTGATAAGGAGCACTGCTTTTAACTAATATTAGTAATTGTATTATAATGATTTGAACAAGTTGGGACAACCCTTCAGTTCACTACTGTACCTATCAATTATCCAGTAGTAGTGGTTATGGTTCCTCAATAGACATTTAACATATTACAGCGTAGGCTATGTGTTACAGCACTACTTTTGGTGTTTTTTCAGGAATTGCTCTTGAGAAAATGTCATGTAATTGTCCCTTCTAAGTTGATATCAGATTTTAGCCCCTGCTAGGGCAGATGGCACACAGACAGCAGAACTGGGGACAGATATGCAGGGACAGGGAGTCTCAGGTAAGTTTGTTGCACCCCATATACAGTACCATTGCCACCTATACTGTCCAGTATGTATGCAGGTATATGTACTACAACCAGCAATACCAAGAAAGGCTGGGTGTAAGCACAAATACCTGCACACATACTGGACTGATAAGGAGCACTGCTTTTAACTATTATTAGTAGTAGTATTATAATGATTTGAACAAGTTGGGACAACCCTTCAGTTCACTACTGTACCTATCAATTATCCAGTAGTAGTGATTATGGTTCCTCAATATACATTTAACATATTACAGCGTAGGCTATGTGTTACAGCACTACTTTTAGGTTTTTCCTTTCCTTTAACAAAACAATAAAACCATTTAATGTTCATATTTAACAACACTATGGTTGAATGAATCTCTCACCACATCGACTTCTGCACTGCCACCCAGAAAAAGAGGGAACTTGGAACTTACCTCAGTTTAATTTATGATCCTAGGAGGACATCTACGGGCCTTTTTAAGTACTACACCTATTATATTAGATCAGAAACAGGAGGGATAAACAGGAGATAGGCCTGTGCACCTTACAACTAACCAGTTGAAACGAAACACAATTATATTCAAAACCTAACCCCAACCCTCGTAACCCTAACCCTGGATCAACAGACTCAAAACTAGAAACCTAACCCTAACCAGTTGAAACAAAACACAATTATATTCAAACCCTAACCCCCGTAACCCTAACACCCGTAACCCTAGATCAACAGACTCAAAACTAGAAACCTAACCCTTAACCCTAACCCCCCTAACCCTAAACCTAACCTCTAACCCAAACACTGGAGCAGTTACACCAACTTCGGAGGACACACATCACTGGAAACAACAACAACAAAAAATCTGGACCCGTATCTCCCATTCCCCAAGTGGACGAAAACACGGCAAAAAATCTACCGCATACACAGGATCCCAAATGGACAAAAACGCGATGGTAGCTAGACTTGTATGGCAATTTAGCTAGTTAACTTGCTAGCTAATTTGTCCTGTGACATAAACATTGCGTTATTTTTTTACCTGAATTACACAAATTCCTCTACTCCGACAATTAATCCACACATAAACAGGTCAACTGAATCGTTTCTAGTCATCCCTCCTTCTTCATCTTTGCCATCAACACAAATCAGTTCGTCCTTCAATCAACCACGTGAGTGAGGAGATATCACGTGCATAGGCAGAAATCCCAGGGGGGACACGATCCCCCTATCCTGGGAAAAATATGATTCCCCCCCCCCCCCCCAATATATCACTGTAAACATATCTATGTAATTTCAATAATATGAATGAACGCAATGAAAGCACTTAAGCTGATTATAGACACTAATAGCGCGTTTTTAAGTTTCAAAAGACTGCGACCCCCGCCCTTTGCCTCAATGGTTTGATCCACTGTAGGTCATTAGTTTAGCTAACTAATTAAACTAATTGACTTGAGGTTAACGTTGGAAGCGTTCACACACTCTTGCTGAATTTGCAGAGCTGGCGCGCAAACATTAACTATCAAGCTAGCTAGCTAGTACCTATTCAATTTATGTGGAGTTGTCAAAAATTGAACTTTTGCTATCGTCTGTTAACAAGGTTGGTTATGTTTCCACCTGCCTCGAAAGAAATGTGTATTTAATGTTCAAGCATTCTTATTGGTTGGATCTCATCATTCAAGCATTCTTATTGGTTGATTTCATCTGGGCGCTCGTGTCACCGACTAACACCATGGTGTAGCTCCAGTTCTCCTCAGTCCGAGAAAACACATAGAGAAGGGTATGTGTTGCAAATTACTCCTTTGTAGAAGTCCATAACAATAATTAATGCTGTATGTTATAAGGGAGTGTGAGACTATTGAAACATGTAACTTTCAGAGTTTTATTGTTGTTATTAATATAGTTTACAGAGTGCTAAAAGTGCTGCTGTTGCTAGCTAGAAAGCCTTTCTGGATGTAGACGATTAGCTTTGCTGGCCACCTGTGCTGGCGTTGCATTATGGGAGATGTAGTTTGGTCCTCTACGGTTTGAATGGAATAGAGGCGATTTCACGTTGTAACACGTTGAAATAAATGATGAAAGGCTGGTTGTAAGTACATATACCTGCATACATACTGGACTGATAAGGAACACTGCTATAACTATTATTAGTAGTAGTATTATAATGATTTGAACAACCCTTCAGTTAACTACTGTACCTATCAATTATCCAGTAGTAGTGATTATGGTTCCTCAATATACATTTAACATATTACAGCGTAGGCTATGTGTTACAGCACTACTTTTGGTGTTTTTTCAGGAATTGCTCTTGAGAAAATGTCATGTAATTGTCCCTTCTAAGTTGATATCAGATTTTAGCCCCTGCTAGGGCAGATGGCACACAGACAGCAGAACTGGGGACAGATATGCAGGGACAGGGAGTCTCAGGTAAGTTTGTTGCACCCCATATACAGTCAGTGTACAGTACCATTGCCACCTATACTGTCCAGTATGTATGCAGGTATATGTACTACAACCAGCAATACCAAGAAAGGCTGGGTGTAAGCACATATACCTGCACACATACTGGACTGATAAGGAGCACTGCTTTTAACTATTATTAGTAATTGTATTATAATGATTTGAACAAGTTGGGACAACCCTTCAGTTCACTACTGTACCTATCAATTATCCAGTAGTAGTGATTATGGTTCCTCAATATACATTTAACATATTACAGCGTAGGCTATGTGTTACAGCACTACTTTTGGTGTTTTTTCAGGAATTGCTCTTGAGAAAATGTCATGTAATTGTCCCTTCTAAGTTGATATCAGATTTTAGCCCCTGCTAGGGCAGATGGCACACAGACAGCAGAACTGGGGACAGATATGCAGGGACAGACTGGCAGAGACAGGGAGTCTCAGGTAAGTTTGTTGCACCCCATATACAGTACCATTGCCACCTATACTGTCCAGTATGTATGCAGGTATATGTACTACAACCAGCAATACCAAGAAAGGCTGGGTGTAAGCACAAATACCTGCACACATACTGGACTGATAAGGAGCACTGCTTTTAACTATTATTAGTAGTAGTATTATAATGATTTGAACAAGTTGGGACAACCCTTCAGTTCACTACTGTACCTATCAATTATCCAGTAGTAGTGGTTATGGTTCCTCAATAGACATTTAACATATTACAGCGTAGGCTATGTGTTACAGCACTACTTTTGGTGTTTTTTCAGGAATTGCTCTTGAGAAAATGTCATGTAATTGTCCCCTCCCAAAGTTGATAACAGATTTTAGCCCCTGCTAGGGCAGATGGCACACAGACAGCAGAACTGGGGACAGATATGCAGGGACAGACTGGCAGAGACAGGGAGTCTCAGGTAAGTTTGTTGCACCCCATATACAGTACCATTGCCACCTATACTGTCCAGTATGTATGCAGGTATATGTACTACAACCAGCAATACCAAGAAAGGCTGGGTGTAAGCACATATACCTGCACACATACTGGACTGATAAGGAGCACTGCTTTTAACTATTATTAGTAGTAGTATTATAATGATTTGAACAAGTTGGGACAACCCTTCAGTTCACTACTGTACCTATCAATTATCCAGTAGTAGTGGTTATGGTTCCTCAATAGACATTTAACATATTACAGCGTAGGCTATGTGTTACAGCACTACTTTTGGTGTTTTTTCAGGAATTGCTCTTGAGAAAATGTCATGTAATTGTCCCTTCTAAGTTGATATCAGATTTTAGCCCCTGCTAGGGCAGATGGCACACAGACAGCAGAACTGGGGACAGATATGCAGGGACAGACTGGCAGAGACAGGGAGTCTCAGGTAAGTTTGTTGCACCCCATATACAGTACCATTGCCACCTACTGTCCAGTATGTATGCAGGTATATGTACTACAACCAGCAATACCAAGAAAGGCTGGGTGTAAGCACAAATACCTGCACACATACTGGACTGATAAGGAGCACTGCTTTTAACTATTATTAGTAGTAGTATTATAATGATTTGAACAAGTTGGGACAACCCTTCAGTTCACTACTGTACCTATCAATTATCCAGTAGTAGTGGTTATGGTTCCTCAATAGACATTTAACATATTACAGCGTAGGCTATGTGTTACAGCACTACTTTTGGTGTTTTTTCAGGAATTGCTCTTGAGAAAATGTCATGTAATTGTCCCCTCCCAAAGTTGATAACAGATTTTAGCCCCTGCTAGGGCAGATGGCACACAGACAGCAGAACTGGGGACAGATATGCAGGGACAGACTGGCAGAGACAGGGAGTCTCAGGTAAGTTTGTTGCACCCCATATACAGTCAGTGTACAGTACCATTGCCACCTACTGTCCAGTATGTATGCAGGTATATGTACTACAACCAGCAATACCAAGAAAGGCTGGGTGTAAGCACATATACCTGCACACATACTGGACTGATAAGGAGCACTGCTTTTAACTATTATTAGTAATTGTATTATAATGATTTGAACAAGTTGGGACAACCCTTCAGTTCACTACTGTACCTATCAATTATCCAGTAGTAGTGATTATGGTTCCTCAATATACATTTAACATATTACAGCGTAGGCTATGTGTTACAGCACTACTTTTGGTGTTTTTTCAGGAATTGCTCTTGAGAAAATGTCATGTAATTGTCCCCTCCAAAGTTGATAACAGATTTTAGCCCCTGCTAGGGCAGATGGCACACAGACAGCAGAACTGGGGACAGATATGCAGGGACAGACTGGCAGAGACAGGGAGTCTCAGGTAAGTTTGTTGCACCCCATATACAGTCAGTGTACAGTACCATTGCCACCTACTGTCCAGTATGTATGCAGGTATATGTACTACAACCAGCAATACCAAGAAAGGCTGGGTGTAAGCACATATACCTGCACACATACTGGACTGATAAGGAACACTGCTTTAACTATTATTAGTAGTAGTATTATAATGATTTGACCAAGTTGGGACAACCCTTCAGTTCACTACTGTACCTATCAATTATCCAGTAGTAGTGATTATGGTTCCTCAATATACATTTAACATATTACAGCGTAGGCTATGTGTTACAGCACTACTTTTGGTGTTTTTTCAGGAATTGCTCTTGAGAAAATGTCATGTAATTGTCCCCTCCCAAAGTTGCTAACAGATTTTAGCCCCTGCTAGGGCAGATGGCACACAGACAGCAGAACTGGGGACAGATATGCAGGGGCTGGCAGAGACAGGGAGTCTCAGGTAAGTTTGTTGCACCCCATATACAGTCAGTGTACAGTACCATTGCCACCTATACTGTCCAGTATGTATGCAGGTATATGTACTACAACCAGCAATACCAAGAAAGGCTGGGTGTAAGCACATATACCTGCACACATACTGGACTGATAAGGAGCACTGCTTTTAACTATTATTAGTATTGTATTATAATGATTTGAACAAGTTGGGACAACCCTTCAGTTCACTACTGTACCTATCAATTATCCAGTAGTAGTGATTATGGTTCCTCAATATACATTTAACATATTACAGCGTAGGCTATGTGTTACAGCACTACTTTTGGTGTTTTTTCAGGAATTGCTCTTGAGAAAATGTCATGTAATTGTCCCTTCTAAGTTGATATCAGATTTTAGCCCCTGCTAGGGCAGATGGCACACAGACAGCAGAACTGGGGACAGATATGCAGGGACAGACTGGCAGAGACAGGGAGTCTCAGGTAAGTTTGTTGCACCCCATATACAGTCAGTGTACAGTACCATTGCCACCTATACTGTCCAGTATGTATGCAGGTATATGTACTACAACCAGCAATACCAAGAAAGGCTGGGTGTAAGCACATATACCTGCACACATACTGGACTGATAAGGAGCACTGCTTTTAACTATTATTAGTAGTAGTATTATAATGATTTGAACAAGTTGGGACAACCCTTCAGTTCACTACTGTACCTATCAATTATCCAGTAGTAGTGATTATGGTTCCTCAATAGACATTTAACATATTACAGCGTAGGCTATGTGTTACAGCACTACTTTTGGTGTTTTTTCAGGAATTGCTCTTGAGAAAATGTCATGTAATTGTCCCTTCTAAGTTGATATCAGATTTTAGCCCCTGCTAGGGCAGATGGCACACAGACAGCAGAACTGGGGACAGATATGCAGGGACAGACTGGCAGAGACAGGGAGTCTCAGGTAAGTTTGTTGCACCCCATATACAGTCAGTGTACAGTACCATTGCCACCTATACTGTCCAGTATGTATGCAGGTATATGTACTACAACCAGCAATACCAAGAAAGGCTGGGTGTAAGCACATATACCTGCACACATACTGGACTGATAAGGAGCACTGCTTTTAACTATTATTAGTAATTGTATTATAATGATTTGAACAAGTTGGGACAACCCTTCAGTTCACTACTGTACCTATCAATTATCCAGTAGTAGTGATTATGGTTCCTCAATATACATTTAACATATTACAGCGTAGGCTGTGTGTTACAGCACTACTTTTGGTGTTTTTTCAGGAATTGCTCTTGAGAAAATGTCATGTAATTGTCCCTTCTAAGTTGATATCAGATTTTAGCCCCTGCTAGGGCAGATGGCACACAGACAGCAGAACTGGGGACAGATATGCAGGGACAGGGAGTCTCAGGTAAGTTTGTTGCACCCCATATACAGTCAGTGTACAGTACCATTGCCACCTATACTGTCCAGTATGTATGCAGGTATATGTACTACAACCAGCAATACCAAGAAAGGCTGGGTGTAAGCACATATACCTGCACACATACTGGACTGATAAGGAGCACTGCTTTTAACTATTATTAGTAGTAGTATTATAATGATTTGAACAAGTTGGGACAACCCTTCAGTTCACTACTGTACCTATCAATTATCCAGTAGTAGTGATTATGGTTCCTCAATATACATTTAACATATTACAGCGTAGGCTATGTGTTACAGCACTACTTTTAGGTTTTTCCTTTCCTTTAACAAAACAATAAAACCATTTAATGTTCATATTTAACAACACTATGGTTGAATGAATCTCTCACCACATCGACTTCTGCACTGCCACCCAGAAAAAGAGGGAACTTGGAACTTACCTCAGTTTAATTTATGATCCTAGGAGGACATCTACGGGCCTTTTTAAGTACTACACCTATTATATTAGATCAGAAACAGGAGGGATAAACAGGAGATAGGCCTGTGCACCTTACAACTAACCAGTTGAAACGAAACACAATTATATTCAAAACCTTCGTAACCCTAACCCTCAACAACTCAAAACTAGAAACCTAACCCTAACCAGTTGAAACAAAACACAATTATATTCAAACCCTAACCCCCGTAACCCTAACACCCGTAACCCTAGATCAACAGACTCAAAACTAGAAACCTAACCCTTAACCCTAACCCCCCTAACCCTAAACCTAACCTCTAACCCAAACACTGGAGCAGTTACACCAACTTCGGAGGACACACATCACTGGAAACAACAACAACAAAAAATCTGGACCCGTATCTCCCATTCCCCAAGTGGACGAAAACACGGCAAAAAATCTACCGCATACACAGGATCCCAAATGGACAAAAACGCGATGGTAGCTAGACTTGTATGGCAATTTAGCTAGTTAACTTGCTAGCTAATTTGTCCTGTGACATAAACATTGCGTTATTTTTTTACCTGAATTACACAAATTCCTCTACTCCGACAATTAATCCACACATAAACAGGTCAACTGAATCGTTTCTAGTCATCCCTCCTTCTTCATCTTTGCCATCAACACAAATCAGTTCGTCCTTCAATCAACCACGTGAGTGAGGAGATATCACGTGCATAGGCAGAAATCCCAGGGGGGACACGATCCCCCTATCCTGGGAAAAATATGATTCCCCCCCCCCCCCAATATATCACTGTAAACATATCTATGTAATTTCAATAATATGAATGAACGCAATGAAAGCACTTAAGCTGATTATAGACACTAATAGCGCGTTTTTAAGTTTCAAAAGACTGCGACCCCCGCCCTTTGCCTCAATGGTTTGATCCACTGTAGGTCATTAGTTTAGCTAACTAATTAAACTAATTGACTTGAGGTTAACGTTGGAAGCGTTCACACACTCTTGCTGAATTTGCAGAGCTGGCGCGCAAACATTAACTATCAAGCTAGCTAGCTAGTACCTATTCAATTTATGTGGAGTTGTCAAAAATTGAACTTTTGCTATCGTCTGTTAACAAGGTTGGTTATGTTTCCACCTGCCTCGAAAGAAATGTGTATTTAATGTTCAAGCATTCTTATTGGTTGGATCTCATCATTCAAGCATTCTTATTGGTTGATTTCATCTGGGCGCTCGTGTCACCGACTAACACCATGGTGTAGCTCCAGTTCTCCTCAGTCCGAGAAAACACATAGAGAAGGGTATGTGTTGCAAATTACTCCTTTGTAGAAGTCCATAACAATAATTAATGCTGTATGTTATAAGGGAGTGTGAGACTATTGAAACATGTAACTTTCAGAGTTTTATTGTTGTTATTAATATAGTTTACAGAGTGCTAAAAGTGCTGCTGTTGCTAGCTAGAAAGCCTTTCTGGATGTAGACGATTAGCTTTGCTGGCCACCTGTGCTGGCGTTGCATTATGGGAGATGTAGTTTGGTCCTCTACGGTTTGAATGGAATAGAGGCGATTTCACGTTGTAACACGTTGAAATAAATGATGAAAGGCTGGTTGTAAGTACATATACCTGCATACATACTGGACTGATAAGGAACACTGCTATAACTATTATTAGTAGTAGTATTATAATGATTTGAACAACCCTTCAGTTAACTACTGTACCTATCAATTATCCAGTAGTAGTGATTATGGTTCCTCAATATACATTTAACATATTACAGCGTAGGCTATGTGTTACAGCACTACTTTTGGTGTTTTTTCAGGAATTGCTCTTGAGAAAATGTCATGTAATTGTCCCTTCTAAGTTGATATCAGATTTTAGCCCCTGCTAGGGCAGATGGCACACAGACAGCAGAACTGGGGACAGATATGCAGGAGACAGGGAGTCTCAGGTAAGTTTGTTGCACCCCATATACAGTCAGTGTACAGTACCATTGCCACCTATACTGTCCAGTATGTATGCAGGTATATGTACTACAACCAGCAATACCAAGAAAGGCTGGGTGTAAGCACATATACCTGCACACATACTGGACTGATAAGGAGCACTGCTTTTAACTATTATTAGTAATTGTATTATAATGATTTGAACAAGTTGGGACAACCCTTCAGTTCACTACTGTACCTATCAATTATCCAGTAGTAGTGATTATGGTTCCTCAATATACATTTAACATATTACAGCGTAGGCTGTGTGTTACAGCACTACTTTTGGTGTTTTTTCAGGAATTGCTCTTGAGAAAATGTCATGTAATTGTCCCTTCTAAGTTGATATCAGATTTTAGCCCCTGCTAGGGCAGATGGCACACAGACAGCAGAACTGGGGACAGATATGCAGGGACAGACTGGCAGAGACAGGGAGTCTCAGGTAAGTTTGTTGCACCCCATATACAGTACCATTGCCACCTATACTGTCCAGTATGTATGCAGGTATATGTACTACAACCAGCAATACCAAGAAAGGCTGGGTGTAAGCACATATACCTGCACACATACTGGACTGATAAGGAGCACTGCTTTTAACTATTATTAGTAATTGTATTATAATGATTTGAACAAGTTGGGACAACCCTTCAGTTCACTACTGTACCTATCAATTATCCAGTAGTAGTGATTATGGTTCCTCAATATACATTTAACATATTACAGCGTAGGCTATGTGTTACAGCACTACTTTTGGTGTTTTTTCAGGAATTGCTCTTGAGAAAATGTCATGTAATTGTCCCCTCCAAAGTTGATAACAGATTTTAGCCCCTGCTAGGGCAGATGGCACACAGACAGCAGAACTGGGGACAGATATGCAGGGACAGACTGGCAGAGACAGGGAGTCTCAGGTAAGTTTGTTGCACCCCATATACAGTCAGTGTACAGTACCATTGCCACCTACTGTCCAGTATGTATGCAGGTATATGTACTACAACCAGCAATACCAAGAAAGGCTGGGTGTAAGCACAAATACCTGCACACATACTGGACTGATAAGGAGCACTGCTTTTAACTATTATTAGTAGTAGTATTATAATGATTTGAACAAGTTGGGACAACCCTTCAGTTCACTACTGTACCTATCAATTATCCAGTAGTAGTGATTATGGTTCCTCAATATACATTTAACATATTACAGCGTAGGCTATGTGTTACAGCACTACTTTTGGTGTTTTTTCAGGAATTGCTCTTGAGAAAATGTCATGTAATTGTCCCTTCTAAGTTGATATCAGATTTTAGCCCCTGCTAGGGCAGATGGCACACAGACAGCAGAACTGGGGACAGATATGCAGGGACAGACTGGCAGAGACAGGGAGTCTCAGGTAAGTTTGTTGCACCCCATATACAGTCAGTGTACAGTACCATTGCCACCTATACTGTCCAGTATGTATGCAGGTATATGTACTACAACCAGCAATACCAAGAAAGGCTGGGTGTAAGCACATATACCTGCACACATACTGGACTGATAAGGAGCACTGCTTTTAACTATTATTAGTAATTGTATTATAATGATTTGAACAAGTTGGGACAACCCTTCAGTTCACTACTGTACCTATCAATTATCCAGTAGTAGTGATTATGGTTCCTCAATATACATTTAACATATTACAGCGTAGGCTATGTGTTACAGCACTACTTTTGGTGTTTTTTCAGGAATTGCTCTTGAGAAAATGTCATGTAATTGTCCCTTCTAAGTTGATATCAGATTTTAGCCCCTGCTAGGGCAGATGGCACACAGACAGCAGAACTGGGGACAGATATGCAGGGACAGGGAGTCTCAGGTAAGTTTGTTGCACCCCATATACAGTCAGTGTACAGTACCATTGCCACCTATACTGTCCAGTATGTATGCAGGTATATGTACTACAACCAGCAATACCAAGAAAGGCTGGGTGTAAGCACATATACCTGCACACATACTGGACTGATAAGGAGCACTGCTTTTAACTATTATTAGTAATTGTATTATAATGATTTGAACAAGTTGGGACAACCCTTCAGTTCACTACTGTACCTATCAATTATCCAGTAGTAGTGATTATGGTTCCTCAATATACATTTAACATATTACAGCGTAGGCTATGTGTTACAGCACTACTTTTGGTGTTTTTTCAGGAATTGCTCTTGAGAAAATGTCATGTAATTGTCCCTTCTAAGTTGATATCAGATTTTAGCCCCTGCTAGGGCAGATGGCACACAGACAGCAGAACTGGGGACAGATATGCAGGGACAGGGAGTCTCAGGTAAGTTTGTTGCACCCCATATACAGTACCATTGCCACCTATACTGTCCAGTATGTATGCAGGTATATGTACTACAACCAGCAATACCAAGAAAGGCTGGGTGTAAGCACAAATACCTGCACACATACTGGACTGATAAGGAGCACTGCTTTTAACTATTATTAGTAGTAGTATTATAATGATTTGAACAAGTTGGGACAACCCTTCAGTTCACTACTGTACCTATCAATTATCCAGTAGTAGTGATTATGGTTCCTCAATATACATTTAACATATTACAGCGTAGGCTATGTGTTACAGCACTACTTTTAGGTTTTTCCTTTCCTTTAACAAAACAATAAAACCATTTAATGTTCATATTTAACAACACTATGGTTGAATGAATCTCTCACCACATCGACTTCTGCACTGCCACCCAGAAAAAGAGGGAACTTGGAACTTACCTCAGTTTAATTTATGATCCTAGGAGGACATCTACGGGCCTTTTTAAGTACTACACCTATTATATTAGATCAGAAACAGGAGGGATAAACAGGAGATAGGCCTGTGCACCTTACAACTAACCAGTTGAAACGAAACACAATTATATTCAAAACCTAACCCCAACCCTCGTAACCCTAACCCTGGATCAACAGACTCAAAACTAGAAACCTAACCCTAACCAGTTGAAACAAAACACAATTATATTCAAACCCTAACCCCCGTAACCCTAACACCCGTAACCCTAGATCAACAGACTCAAAACTAGAAACCTAACCCTTAACCCTAACCCCCCTAACCCTAAACCTAACCTCTAACCCAAACACTGGAGCAGTTACACCAACTTCGGAGGACACACATCACTGGAAACAACAACAACAAAAAATCTGGACCCGTATCTCCCATTCCCCAAGTGGACGAAAACACGGCAAAAAATCTACCGCATACACAGGATCCCAAATGGACAAAAACGCGATGGTAGCTAGACTTGTATGGCAATTTAGCTAGTTAACTTGCTAGCTAATTTGTCCTGTGACATAAACATTGCGTTATTTTTTTACCTGAATTACACAAATTCCTCTACTCCGACAATTAATCCACACATAAACAGGTCAACTGAATCGTTTCTAGTCATCCCTCCTTCTTCATCTTTGCCATCAACACAAATCAGTTCGTCCTTCAATCAACCACGTGAGTGAGGAGATATCACGTGCATAGGCAGAAATCCCAGGGGGGACACGATCCCCCTATCCTGGGAAAAATATGATTCCCCCCCCCCCCCCCCCCCAATATATCACTGTAAACATATCTATGTAATTTCAATAATATGAATGAACGCAATGAAAGCACTTAAGCTGATTATAGACACTAATAGCGCGTTTTTAAGTTTCAAAAGACTGCGACCCCCGCCCTTTGCCTCAATGGTTTGATCCACTGTAGGTCATTAGTTTAGCTAACTAATTAAACTAATTGACTTGAGGTTAACGTTGGAAGCGTTCACACACTCTTGCTGAATTTGCAGAGCTGGCGCGCAAACATTAACTATCAAGCTAGCTAGCTAGTACCTATTCAATTTATGTGGAGTTGTCAAAAATTGAACTTTTGCTATCGTCTGTTAACAAGGTTGGTTATGTTTCCACCTGCCTCGAAAGAAATGTGTATTTAATGTTCAAGCATTCTTATTGGTTGGATCTCATCATTCAAGCATTCTTATTGGTTGATTTCATCTGGGCGCTCGTGTCACCGACTAACACCATGGTGTAGCTCCAGTTCTCCTCAGTCCGAGAAAACACATAGAGAAGGGTATGTGTTGCAAATTACTCCTTTGTAGAAGTCCATAACAATAATTAATGCTGTATGTTATAAGGGAGTGTGAGACTATTGAAACATGTAACTTTCAGAGTTTTATTGTTGTTATTAATATAGTTTACAGAGTGCTAAAAGTGCTGCTGTTGCTAGCTAGAAAGCCTTTCTGGATGTAGACGATTAGCTTTGCTGGCCACCTGTGCTGGCGTTGCATTATGGGAGATGTAGTTTGGTCCTCTACGGTTTGAATGGAATAGAGGCGATTTCACGTTGTAACACGTTGAAATAAATGATGAAAGGCTGGTTGTAAGTACATATACCTGCATACATACTGGACTGATAAGGAACACTGCTATAACTATTATTAGTAGTAGTATTATAATGATTTGAACAACCCTTCAGTTAACTACTGTACCTATCAATTATCCAGTAGTAGTGATTATGGTTCCTCAATATACATTTAACATATTACAGCGTAGGCTATGTGTTACAGCACTACTTTTGGTGTTTTTTCAGGAATTGCTCTTGAGAAAATGTCATGTAATTGTCCCTTCTAAGTTGATATCAGATTTTAGCCCCTGCTAGGGCAGATGGCACACAGACAGCAGAACTGGGGACAGATATGCAGGGACAGGGAGTCTCAGGTAAGTTTGTTGCACCCCATATACAGTCAGTGTACAGTACCATTGCCACCTACTGTCCAGTATGTATGCAGGTATATGTACTACAACCAGCAATACCAAGAAAGGCTGGGTGTAAGCACAAATACCTGCACACATACTGGACTGATAAGGAGCACTGCTTTTAACTATTATTAGTAGTAGTATTATAATGATTTGAACAAGTTGGGACAACCCTTCAGTTCACTACTGTACCTATCAATTATCCAGTAGTAGTGATTATGGTTCCTCAATATACATTTAACATATTACAGCGTAGGCTATGTGTTACAGCACTACTTTTGGTGTTTTTTCAGGAATTGCTCTTGAGAAAATGTCATGTAATTGTCCCTTCTAAGTTGATATCAGATTTTAGCCCCTGCTAGGGCAGATGGCACACAGACAGCAGAACTGGGGACAGATATGCAGGGACAGACTGGCAGAGACAGGGAGTCTCAGGTAAGTTTGTTGCACCCCATATACAGTCAGTGTACAGTACCATTGCCACCTACTGTCCAGTATGTATGCAGGTATATGTACTACAACCAGCAATACCAAGAAAGGCTGGGTGTAAGCACAAATACCTGCACACATACTGGACTGATAAGGAGCACTGCTTTTAACTATTATTAGTAGTAGTATTATAATGATTTGAACAAGTTGGGACAACCCTTCAGTTCACTACTGTACCTATCAATTATCCAGTAGTAGTGATTATGGTTCCTCAATATACATTTAACATATTACAGCGTAGGCTATGTGTTACAGCACTACTTTTGGTGTTTTTTCAGGAATTGCTCTTGAGAAAATGTCATGTAATTGTCCCCTCCCAAAGTTGATAACAGATTTTAGCCCCTGCTAGGGCAGATGGCACACAGACAGCAGAACTGGGGACAGATATGCAGGGGCTGGCAGAGACAGGGAGTCCCAGGTAAGTTTGTTGCACCCCAGATACAGTCAGTGTACAGTACCATTGCCACATACTGTCCAGTATGTATGCAGGTATATGTACTACAACCAGCAATACCAAGAAAGGCTGGTTGTAAAAGCACATATACCTGCATACATACTGGACTGATAAGGAACACTGCTTTTAACCATTATTAGTATTAGTATTATAATGATTTGAACAAGTTGGGACAACCCTTCAGTTCACTACTGTACCTATCAATTATCCAGTAGTAGTGATTATGGTTCCTCAATATACATTTAACATATTACAGCGTAGGCTGTGTGTTACAGCACTACTTTTGGTGTTTTTTCAGGAATTGCTCTTGAGAAAATGTCATGTAATTGTCCCCTCCAAAGTTGATAACAGATTTTAGCCCCTGCTAGGGCAGATGGCACACAGACAGCAGAACTGGGGACAGATATGCAGGGACAGACTGGCAGAGACAGGGAGTCTCAGGTAAGTTTGTTGCACCCCATATACAGTCAGTGTACAGTACCATTGCCACCTATACTGTCCAGTATGTATGCAGGTATATGTACTACAACCAGCAATACCAAGAAAGGCTGGGTGTAAGCACATATACCTGCACACATACTGGACTGATAAGGAGCACTGCTTTTAACTATTATTAGTAATTGTATTATAATGATTTGAACAAGTTGGGACAACCCTTCAGTTCACTACTGTACCTATCAATTATCCAGTAGTAGTGGTTATGGTTCCTCAATAGACATTTAACATATTACAGCGTAGGCTATGTGTTACAGCACTACTTTTGGTGTTTTTTCAGGAATTGCTCTTGAGAAAATGTCATGTAATTGTCCCTTCTAAGTTGATATCAGATTTTAGCCCCTGCTAGGGCAGATGGCACACAGACAGCAGAACTGGGGACAGATATGCAGGGACAGGGAGTCTCAGGTAAGTTTGTTGCACCCCATATACAGTCAGTGTACAGTACCATTGCCACCTACTGTCCAGTATGTATGCAGGTATATGTACTACAACCAGCAATACCAAGAAAGGCTGGGTGTAAGCACATATACCTGCACACATACTGGACTGATAAGGAGCACTGCTTTTAACTATTATTAGTAATTGTATTATAATGATTTGAACAAGTTGGGACAACCCTTCAGTTCACTACTGTACCTATCAATTATCCAGTAGTAGTGATTATGGTTCCTCAATATACATTTAACATATTACAGCGTAGGCTATGTGTTACAGCACTACTTTTGGTGTTTTTTCAGGAATTGCTCTTGAGAAAATGTCATGTAATTGTCCCTTCTAAGTTGATATCAGATTTTAGCCCCTGCTAGGGCAGATGGCACACAGACAGCAGAACTGGGGACAGATATGCAGGGACAGACTGGCAGAGACAGGGAGTCTCAGGTAAGTTTGTTGCACCCCATATACAGTACCATTGCCACCTATACTGTCCAGTATGTATGCAGGTATATGTACTACAACCAGCAATACCAAGAAAGGCTGGGTGTAAGCACATATACCTGCACACATACTGGACTGATAAGGAGCACTGCTTTTAACTATTATTAGTAATTGTATTATAATGATTTGAACAAGTTGGGACAACCCTTCAGTTCACTACTGTACCTATCAATTATCCAGTAGTAGTGATTATGGTTCCTCAATATACATTTAACATATTACAGCGTAGGCTATGTGTTACAGCACTACTTTTGGTGTTTTTTCAGGAATTGCTCTTGAGAAAATGTCATGTAATTGTCCCCTCCAAAGTTGATAACAGATTTTAGCCCCTGCTAGGGCAGATGGCACACAGACAGCAGAACTGGGGACAGATATGCAGGGACAGACTGGCAGAGACAGGGAGTCTCAGGTAAGTTTGTTGCACCCCATATACAGTCAGTGTACAGTACCATTGCCACCTACTGTCCAGTATGTATGCAGGTATATGTACTACAACCAGCAATACCAAGAAAGGCTGGGTGTAAGCACATATACCTGCACACATACTGGACTGATAAGGAGCACTGCTTTTAACTATTATTAGTAGTAGTATTATAATGATTTGAACAAGTTGGGACAACCCTTCAGTTCACTACTGTACCTATCAATTATCCAGTAGTAGTGATTATGGTTCCTCAATATACATTTAACATATTACAGCGTAGGCTATGTGTTACAGCACTACTTTTGGTGTTTTTTCAGGAATTGCTCTTGAGAAAATGTCATGTAATTGTCCCTTCTAAGTTGATATCAGATTTTAGCCCCTGCTAGGGCAGATGGCACACAGACAGCAGAACTGGGGACAGATATGCAGGGACAGACTGGCAGAGACAGGGAGTCTCAGGTAAGTTTGTTGCACCCCATCATACAGTACCATTGCCACCTACTGTCCAGTATGTATGCAGGTATATGTACTACAACCAGCAATACCAAGAAAGGCTGGGTGTAAGCACATATACCTGCACACATACTGGACTGATAAGGAGCACTGCTTTTAACTATTATTAGTAATTGTATTATAATGATTTGAACAAGTTGGGACAACCCTTCAGTTCACTACTGTACCTATCAATTATCCAGTAGTAGTGGTTATGGTTCCTCAATAGACATTTAACATATTACAGCGTAGGCTATGTGTTACAGCACTACTTTTGGTGTTTTTTCAGGAATTGCTCTTGAGAAAATGTCATGTAATTGTCCCTTCTAAGTTGATATCAGATTTTAGCCCCTGCTAGGGCAGATGGCACACAGACAGCAGAACTGGGGACAGATATGCAGGGACAGGGAGTCTCAGGTAAGTTTGTTGCACCCCATATACAGTCAGTGTACAGTACCATTGCCACCTACTGTCCAGTATGTATGCAGGTATATGTACTACAACCAGCAATACCAAGAAAGGCTGGGTGTAAGCACATATACCTGCACACATACTGGACTGATAAGGAGCACTGCTTTTAACTATTATTAGTAATTGTATTATAATGATTTGAACAAGTTGGGACAACCCTTCAGTTCACTACTGTACCTATCAATTATCCAGTAGTAGTGGTTATGGTTCCTCAATATACATTTAACATATTACAGCGTAGGCTATGTGTTACAGCACTACTTTTGGTGTTTTTTCAGGAATTGCTCTTGAGAAAATGTCATGTAATTGTCCCTTCTAAGTTGATATCAGATTTTAGCCCCTGCTAGGGCAGATGGCACACAGACAGCAGAACTGGGGACAGATATGCAGGGACAGACTGGCAGAGACAGGGAGTCTCAGGTAAGTTTGTTGCACCCCATATACAGTCAGTGTACAGTACCATTGCCACCTATACTGTCCAGTATGTATGCAGGTATATGTACTACAACCAGCAATACCAAGAAAGGCTGGGTGTAAGCACATATACCTGCACACATACTGGACTGATAAGGAGCACTGCTTTTAACTATTATTAGTATTGTATTATAATGATTTGAACAAGTTGGGACAACCCTTCAGTTCACTACTGTACCTATCAATTATCCAGTAGTAGTGGTTATGGTTCCTCAATAGACATTTAACATATTACAGCGTAGGCTATGTGTTACAGCACTACTTTTGGTGTTTTTTCAGGAATTGCTCTTGAGAAAATGTCATGTAATTGTCCCTTCTAAGTTGATATCAGATTTTAGCCCCTGCTAGGGCAGATGGCACACAGACAGCAGAACTGGGGACAGATATGCAGGGACAGACTGGCAGAGACAGGGAGTCTCAGGTAAGTTTGTTGCACCCCATATACAGTCAGTGTACAGTACCATTGCCACCTACTGTCCAGTATGTATGCAGGTATATGTACTACAACCAGCAATACCAAGAAAGGCTGGGTGTAAGCACATATACCTGCACACATACTGGACTGATAAGGAGCACTGCTTTTAACTATTATTAGTAATTGTATTATAATGATTTGAACAAGTTGGGACAACCCTTCAGTTCACTACTGTACCTATCAATTATCCAGTAGTAGTGGTTATGGTTCCTCAATAGACATTTAACAGCGTAGGCTATGTGTTACAGCACTACTTTTGGTGTTTTTTCAGGAATTGCTCTTGAGAAAATGTCATGTAATTGTCCCTTCTAAGTTGATATCAGATTTTAGCCCCTGCTAGGGCAGATGGCACACAGACAGCAGAACTGGGGACAGATATGCAGGGACAGGGAGTCTCAGGTAAGTTTGTTGCACCCCATATACAGTCAGTGTACAGTACCATTGCCACCTACTGTCCAGTATGTATGCAGGTATATGTACTACAACCAGCAATACCAAGAAAGGCTGGGTGTAAGCACATATACCTGCACACATACTGGACTGATAAGGAGCACTGCTTTTAACTATTATTAGTAATTGTATTATAATGATTTGAACAAGTTGGGACAACCCTTCAGTTCACTACTGTACCTATCAATTATCCAGTAGTAGTGGTTATGGTTCCTCAATATACATTTAACATATTACAGCGTAGGCTATGTGTTACAGCACTACTTTTGGTGTTTTTTCAGGAATTGCTCTTGAGAAAATGTCATGTAATTGTCCCTTCTAAGTTGATATCAGATTTTAGCCCCTGCTAGGGCAGATGGCACACAGACAGCAGAACTGGGGACAGATATGCAGGGACAGACTGGCAGAGACAGGGAGTCTCAGGTAAGTTTGTTGCACCCCATATACAGTCAGTGTACAGTACCATTGCCACCTATACTGTCCAGTATGTATGCAGGTATATGTACTACAACCAGCAATACCAAGAAAGGCTGGGTGTAAGCACATATACCTGCACACATACTGGACTGATAAGGAGCACTGCTTTTAACTATTATTAGTAATTGTATTATAATGATTTGAACAAGTTGGGACAACCCTTCAGTTCACTACTGTACCTATCAATTATCCAGTAGTAGTGATTATGGTTCCTCAATATACATTTAACATATTACAGCGTAGGCTATGTGTTACAGCACTACTTTTGGTGTTTTTTCAGGAATTGCTCTTGAGAAAATGTCATGTAATTGTCCCTTCTAAGTTGATATCAGATTTTAGCCCCTGCTAGGGCAGATGGCACACAGACAGCAGAACTGGGGACAGATATGCAGGGACAGGGAGTCTCAGGTAAGTTTGTTGCACCCCATATACAGTCAGTGTACAGTACCATTGCCACCTATACTGTCCAGTATGTATGCAGGTATATGTACTACAACCAGCAATACCAAGAAAGGCTGGGTGTAAGCACATATACCTGCACACATACTGGACTGATAAGGAGCACTGCTTTTAACTATTATTAGTAGTAGTATTATAATGATTTGAACAAGTTGGGACAACCCTTCAGTTCACTACTGTACCTATCAATTATCCAGTAGTAGTGATTATGGTTCCTCAATATACATTTAACATATTACAGCGTAGGCTATGTGTTACAGCACTACTTTTAGGTTTTTCCTTTCCTTTAACAAAACAATAAAACCATTTAATGTTCATATTTAACAACACTATGGTTGAATGAATCTCTCACCACATCGACTTCTGCACTGCCACCCAGAAAAAGAGGGAACTTGGAACTTACCTCAGTTTAATTTATGATCCTAGGAGGACATCTACGGGCCTTTTTAAGTACTACACCTATTATATTAGATCAGAAACAGGAGGGATAAACAGGAGATAGGCCTGTGCACCTTACAACTAACCAGTTGAAACGAAACACAATTATATTCAAAACCTAACCCCAACCCTCGTAACCCTAACCCTGGATCAACAGACTCAAAACTAGAAACCTAACCCTAACCAGTTGAAACAAAACACAATTATATTCAAACCCTAACCCCCGTAACCCTAACACCCGTAACCCTAGATCAACAGACTCAAAACTAGAAACCTAACCCTTAACCCTAACCCCCCTAACCCTAAACCTAACCTCTAACCCAAACACTGGAGCAGTTACACCAACTTCGGAGGACACACATCACTGGAAACAACAACAACAAAAAATCTGGACCCGTATCTCCCATTCCCCAAGTGGACGAAAACACGGCAAAAAATCTACCGCATACACAGGATCCCAAATGGACAAAAACGCGATGGTAGCTAGACTTGTATGGCAATTTAGCTAGTTAACTTGCTAGCTAATTTGTCCTGTGACATAAACATTGCGTTATTTTTTTACCTGAATTACACAAATTCCTCTACTCCGACAATTAATCCACACATAAACAGGTCAACTGAATCGTTTCTAGTCATCCCTCCTTCTTCATCTTTGCCATCAACACAAATCAGTTCGTCCTTCAATCAACCACGTGAGTGAGGAGATATCACGTGCATAGGCAGAAATCCCAGGGGGGACACGATCCCCCTATCCTGGGAAAAATATGATTCCCCCCCCCCCCCCCCCCCAATATATCACTGTAAACATATCTATGTAATTTCAATAATATGAATGAACGCAATGAAAGCACTTAAGCTGATTATAGACACTAATAGCGCGTTTTTAAGTTTCAAAAGACTGCGACCCCCGCCCTTTGCCTCAATGGTTTGATCCACTGTAGGTCATTAGTTTAGCTAACTAATTAAACTAATTGACTTGAGGTTAACGTTGGAAGCGTTCACACACTCTTGCTGAATTTGCAGAGCTGGCGCGCAAACATTAACTATCAAGCTAGCTAGCTAGTACCTATTCAATTTATGTGGAGTTGTCAAAAATTGAACTTTTGCTATCGTCTGTTAACAAGGTTGGTTATGTTTCCACCTGCCTCGAAAGAAATGTGTATTTAATGTTCAAGCATTCTTATTGGTTGGATCTCATCATTCAAGCATTCTTATTGGTTGATTTCATCTGGGCGCTCGTGTCACCGACTAACACCATGGTGTAGCTCCAGTTCTCCTCAGTCCGAGAAAACACATAGAGAAGGGTATGTGTTGCAAATTACTCCTTTGTAGAAGTCCATAACAATAATTAATGCTGTATGTTATAAGGGAGTGTGAGACTATTGAAACATGTAACTTTCAGAGTTTTATTGTTGTTATTAATATAGTTTACAGAGTGCTAAAAGTGCTGCTGTTGCTAGCTAGAAAGCCTTTCTGGATGTAGACGATTAGCTTTGCTGGCCACCTGTGCTGGCGTTGCATTATGGGAGATGTAGTTTGGTCCTCTACGGTTTGAATGGAATAGAGGCGATTTCACGTTGTAACACGTTGAAATAAATGATGAAAGGCTGGTTGTAAGTACATATACCTGCATACATACTGGACTGATAAGGAACACTGCTATAACTATTATTAGTAGTAGTATTATAATGATTTGAACAACCCTTCAGTTAACTACTGTACCTATCAATTATCCAGTAGTAGTGATTATGGTTCCTCAATATACATTTAACATATTACAGCGTAGGCTGTGTGTTACAGCACTACTTTTGGTGTTTTTTCAGGAATTGCTCTTGAGAAAATGTCATGTAATTGTCCCTTCTAAGTTGATATCAGATTTTAGCCCCTGCTAGGGCAGATGGCACACAGACAGCAGAACTGGGGACAGATATGCAGGGACAGGGAGTCTCAGGTAAGTTTGTTGCACCCCATATACAGTCAGTGTACAGTACCATTGCCACCTACTGTCCAGTATGTATGCAGGTATATGTACTACAACCAGCAATACCAAGAAAGGCTGGGTGTAAGCACAAATACCTGCACACATACTGGACTGATAAGGAGCACTGCTTTTAACTATTATTAGTAGTAGTATTATAATGATTTGAACAAGTTGGGACAACCCTTCAGTTCACTACTGTACCTATCAATTATCCAGTAGTAGTGATTATAGTTCCTCAATATACATTTAACATATTACAGCGTAGGCTATGTGTTACAGCACTACTTTTGGTGTTTTTTCAGGAATTGCTCTTGAGAAAATGTCATGTAATTGTCCCTTCTAAGTTGATATCAGATTTTAGCCCCTGCTAGGGCAGATGGCACACAGACAGCAGAACTGGGGACAGATATGCAGGGACAGACTGGCAGAGACAGGGAGTCTCAGGTAAGTTTGTTGCACCCCATATACAGTCAGTGTACAGTACCATTGCCACCTACTGTCCAGTATGTATGCAGGTATATGTACTACAACCAGCAATACCAAGAAAGGCTGGGTGTAAGCACAAATACCTGCACACATACTGGACTGATAAGGAGCACTGCTTTTAACTATTATTAGTAGTAGTATTATAATGATTTGAACAAGTTGGGACAACCCTTCAGTTCACTACTGTACCTATCAATTATCCAGTAGTAGTGATTATGGTTCCTCAATATACATTTAACATATTACAGCGTAGGCTATGTGTTACAGCACTACTTTTGGTGTTTTTTCAGGAATTGCTCTTGAGAAAATGTCATGTAATTGTCCCTTCTAAGTTGATATCAGATTTTAGCCCCTGCTAGGGCAGATGGCACACAGACAGCAGAACTGGGGACAGATATGCAGGGACAGGGAGTCTCAGGTAAGTTTGTTGCACCCCATATACAGTCAGTGTACAGTACCATTGCCACCTATACTGTCCAGTATGTATGCAGGTATATGTACTACAACCAGCAATACCAAGAAAGGCTGGGTGTAAGCACATATACCTGCACACATACTGGACTGATAAGGAGCACTGCTTTTAACTATTATTAGTAGTAGTATTATAATGATTTGACCAAGTTGGGACAACCCTTCAGTTCACTACTGTACCTATCAATTATCCAGTAGTAGTGATTATGGTTCCTCAATATACATTTAACATATTACAGCGTAGGCTATGTGTTACAGCACTACTTTTGGTGTTTTTTCAGGAATTGCTCTTGAGAAAATGTCATGTAATTGTCCCTTCTAAGTTGATATCAGATTTTAGCCCCTGCTAGGGCAGATGGCACACAGACAGCAGAACTGGGGACAGATATGCAGGGACAGACTGGCAGAGACAGGGAGTCTCAGGTAAGTTTGTTGCACCCCATATACAGTCAGTGTACAGTACCATTGCCACCTATACTGTCCAGTATGTATGCAGGTATATGTACTACAACCAGCAATACCAAGAAAGGCTGGGTGTAAGCACATATACCTGCACACATACTGGACTGATAAGGAGCACTGCTTTTAACTAATATTAGTAATTGTATTATAATGATTTGAACAAGTTGGGACAACCCTTCAGTTCACTACTGTACCTATCAATTATCCAGTAGTAGTGGTTATGGTTCCTCAATAGACATTTAACATATTACAGCGTAGGCTATGTGTTACAGCACTACTTTTGGTGTTTTTTCAGGAATTGCTCTTGAGAAAATGTCATGTAATTGTCCCTTCTAAGTTGATATCAGATTTTAGCCCCTGCTAGGGCAGATGGCACACAGACAGCAGAACTGGGGACAGATATGCAGGGACAGACTGGCAGAGACAGGGAGTCTCAGGTAAGTTTGTTGCACCCCATATACAGTACCATTGCCACCTATACTGTCCAGTATGTATGCAGGTATATGTACTACAACCAGCAATACCAAGAAAGGCTGGGTGTAAGCACATATACCTGCACACATACTGGACTGATAAGGAGCACTGCTTTTAACTATTATTAGTAGTAGTATTATAATGATTTGAACAAGTTGGGACAACCCTTCAGTTCACTACTGTACCTATCAATTATCCAGTAGTAGTGATTATGGTTCCTCAATATACATTTAACATATTACAGCGTAGGCTATGTGTTACAGCACTACTTTTGGTGTTTTTTCAGGAATTGCTCTTGAGAAAATGTCATGTAATTGTCCCTTCTAAGTTGATATCAGATTTTAGCCCCTGCTAGGGCAGATGGCACACAGACAGCAGAACTGGGGACAGATATGCAGGGACAGGGAGTCTCAGGTAAGTTTGTTGCACCCCATATACAGTCAGTGTACAGTACCATTGCCACCTACTGTCCAGTATGTATGCAGGTATATGTACTACAACCAGCAATACCAAGAAAGGCTGGGTGTAAGCACATATACCTGCACACATACTGGACTGATAAGGAGCACTGCTTTTAACTATTATTAGTAATTGTATTATAATGATTTGAACAAGTTGGGACAACCCTTCAGTTCACTACTGTACCTATCAATTATCCAGTAGTAGTGATTATGGTTCCTCAATATACATTTAACATATTACAGCGTAGGCTATGTGTTACAGCACTACTTTTGGTGTTTTTTCAGGAATTGCTCTTGAGAAAATGTCATGTAATTGTCCCTTCTAAGTTGATATCAGATTTTAGCCCCTGCTAGGGCAGATGGCACACAGACAGCAGAACTGGGGACAGATATGCAGGGACAGACTGGCAGAGACAGGGAGTCTCAGGTAAGTTTGTTGCACCCCATATACAGTACCATTGCCACCTATACTGTCCAGTATGTATGCAGGTATATGTACTACAACCAGCAATACCAAGAAAGGCTGGGTGTAAGCACATATACCTGCACACATACTGGACTGATAAGGAGCACTGCTTTTAACTATTATTAGTAATTGTATTATAATGATTTGAACAAGTTGGGACAACCCTTCAGTTCACTACTGTACCTATCAATTATCCAGTAGTAGTGATTATGGTTCCTCAATATACATTTAACATATTACAGCGTAGGCTATGTGTTACAGCACTACTTTTGGTGTTTTTTCAGGAATTGCTCTTGAGAAAATGTCATGTAATTGTCCCCTCCAAAGTTGATAACAGATTTTAGCCCCTGCTAGGGCAGATGGCACACAGACAGCAGAACTGGGGACAGATATGCAGGGACAGACTGGCAGAGACAGGGAGTCTCAGGTAAGTTTGTTGCACCCCATATACAGTCAGTGTACAGTACCATTGCCACCTACTGTCCAGTATGTATGCAGGTATATGTACTACAACCAGCAATACCAAGAAAGGCTGGGTGTAAGCACAAATACCTGCACACATACTGGACTGATAAGGAGCACTGCTTTTAACTATTATTAGTAGTAGTATTATAATGATTTGAACAAGTTGGGACAACCCTTCAGTTCACTACTGTACCTATCAATTATCCAGTAGTAGTGATTATGGTTCCTCAATATACATTTAACATATTACAGCGTAGGCTATGTGTTACAGCACTACTTTTGGTGTTTTTTCAGGAATTGCTCTTGAGAAAATGTCATGTAATTGTCCCTTCTAAGTTGATATCAGATTTTAGCCCCTGCTAGGGCAGATGGCACACAGACAGCAGAACTGGGGACAGATATGCAGGGACAGACTGGCAGAGACAGGGAGTCTCAGGTAAGTTTGTTGCACCCCATATACAGTCAGTGTACAGTACCATTGCCACCTATACTGTCCAGTATGTATGCAGGTATATGTACTACAACCAGCAATACCAAGAAAGGCTGGGTGTAAGCACATATACCTGCACACATACTGGACTGATAAGGAGCACTGCTTTTAACTATTATTAGTAATTGTATTATAATGATTTGAACAAGTTGGGACAACCCTTCAGTTCACTACTGTACCTATCAATTATCCAGTAGTAGTGGTTATGGTTCCTCAATAGACATTTAACATATTACAGCGTAGGCTATGTGTTACAGCACTACTTTTGGTGTTTTTTCAGGAATTGCTCTTGAGAAAATGTCATGTAATTGTCCCTTCTAAGTTGATATCAGATTTTAGCCCCTGCTAGGGCAGATGGCACACAGACAGCAGAACTGGGGACAGATATGCAGGGACAGACTGGCAGAGACAGGGAGTCTCAGGTAAGTTTGTTGCACCCCATATACAGTACCATTGCCACCTATACTGTCCAGTATGTATGCAGGTATATGTACTACAACCAGCAATACCAAGAAAGGCTGGGTGTAAGCACATATACCTGCACACATACTGGACTGATAAGGAGCACTGCTTTTAACTATTATTAGTAATTGTATTATAATGATTTGAACAAGTTGGGACAACCCTTCAGTTCACTACTGTACCTATCAATTATCCAGTAGTAGTGATTATGGTTCCTCAATATACATTTAACATATTACAGCGTAGGCTATGTGTTACAGCACTACTTTTGGTGTTTTTTCAGGAATTGCTCTTGAGAAAATGTCATGTAATTGTCCCCTCCAAAGTTGATAACAGATTTTAGCCCCTGCTAGGGCAGATGGCACACAGACAGCAGAACTGGGGACAGATATGCAGGGACAGACTGGCAGAGACAGGGAGTCTCAGGTAAGTTTGTTGCACCCCATATACAGTCAGTGTACAGTACCATTGCCACCTACTGTCCAGTATGTATGCAGGTATATGTACTACAACCAGCAATACCAAGAAAGGCTGGGTGTAAGCACATATACCTGCACACATACTGGACTGATAAGGAGCACTGCTTTTAACTATTATTAGTAGTAGTATTATAATGATTTGAACAAGTTGGGACAACCCTTCAGTTCACTACTGTACCTATCAATTATCCAGTAGTAGTGGTTATGGTTCCTCAATAGACATTTAACATATTACAGCGTAGGCTATGTGTTACAGCACTACTTTTGGTGTTTTTTCAGGAATTGCTCTTGAGAAAATGTCATGTAATTGTCCCTTCTAAGTTGATATCAGATTTTAGCCCCTGCTAGGGCAGATGGCACACAGACAGCAGAACTGGGGACAGATATGCAGGGACAGACTGGCAGAGACAGGGAGTCTCAGGTAAGTTTGTTGCACCCCATATACAGTCAGTGTACAGTACCATTGCCACCTATACTGTCCAGTATGTATGCAGGTATATGTACTACAACCAGCAATACCAAGAAAGGCTGGGTGTAAGCACATATACCTGCACACATACTGGACTGATAAGGAGCACTGCTTTTAACTATTATTAGTAATTGTATTATAATGATTTGAACAAGTTGGGACAACCCTTCAGTTCACTACTGTACCTATCAATTATCCAGTAGTAGTGATTATGGTTCCTCAATATACATTTAACATATTACAGCGTAGGCTGTGTGTTACAGCACTACTTTTGGTGTTTTTTCAGGAATTGCTCTTGAGAAAATGTCATGTAATTGTCCCTTCTAAGTTGATATCAGATTTTAGCCCCTGCTAGGGCAGATGGCACACAGACAGCAGAACTGGGGACAGATATGCAGACTGGCAGAGACAGGGAGTCTCAGGTAAGTTTGTTGCACCCCATATACAGTCAGTGTACAGTACCATTGCCACCTACTGTCCAGTATGTATGCAGGTATATGTACTACAACCAGCAATACCAAGAAAGGCTGGGTGTAAGCACATATACCTGCACACATACTGGACTGATAAGGAGCACTGCTTTTAACTATTATTAGTAATTGTATTATAATGATTTGAACAAGTTGGGACAACCCTTCAGTTCACTACTGTACCTATCAATTATCCAGTAGTAGTGGTTATGGTTCCTCAATAGACATTTAACATATTACAGCGTAGGCTATGTGTTACAGCACTACTTTTGGTGTTTTTTCAGGAATTGCTCTTGAGAAAATGTCATGTAATTGTCCCTTCTAAGTTGATATCAGATTTTAGCCCCTGCTAGGGCAGATGGCACACAGACAGCAGAACTGGGGACAGATATGACAGACTGGCAGAGACAGGGAGTCTCAGGTAAGTTTGTTGCACCCCATATACAGTCAGTGTACAGTACCATTGCCACCTACTGTCCAGTATGTATGCAGGTATATGTACTACAACCAGCAATACCAAGAAAGGCTGGGTGTAAGCACATATACCTGCACACATACTGGACTGATAAGGAGCACTGCTTTTAACTATTATTAGTAATTGTATTATAATGATTTGAACAAGTTGGGACAACCCTTCAGTTCACTACTGTACCTATCAATTATCCAGTAGTAGTGGTTATGGTTCCTCAATATACATTTAACATATTACAGCGTAGGCTATGTGTTACAGCACTACTTTTGGTGTTTTTTCAGGAATTGCTCTTGAGAAAATGTCATGTAATTGTCCCTTCTAAGTTGATATCAGATTTTAGCCCCTGCTAGGGCAGATGGCACACAGACAGCAGAACTGGGGACAGATATGCAGGGACAGGGAGTCTCAGGTAAGTTTGTTGCACCCCATATACAGTACCATTGCCACCTATACTGTCCAGTATGTATGCAGGTATATGTACTACAACCAGCAATACCAAGAAAGGCTGGGTGTAAGCACATATACCTGCACACATACTGGACTGATAAGGAGCACTGCTTTTAACTATTATTAGTAATTGTATTATAATGATTTGAACAAGTTGGGACAACCCTTCAGTTCACTACTGTACCTATCAATTATCCAGTAGTAGTGGTTATGGTTCCTCAATAGACATTTAACATATTACAGCGTAGGCTATGTGTTACAGCACTACTTTTGGTGTTTTTTCAGGAATTGCTCTTGAGAAAATGTCATGTAATTGTCCCTTCTAAGTTGATATCAGATTTTAGCCCCTGCTAGGGCAGATGGCACACAGACAGCAGAACTGGGGACAGATATGCAGGGACAGGGAGTCTCAGGTAAGTTTGTTGCACCCCATATACAGTACCATTGCCACCTATACTGTCCAGTATGTATGCAGGTATATGTACTACAACCAGCAATACCAAGAAAGGCTGGGTGTAAGCACAAATACCTGCACACATACTGGACTGATAAGGAGCACTGCTTTTAACTATTATTAGTAGTAGTATTATAATGATTTGAACAAGTTGGGACAACCCTTCAGTTCACTACTGTACCTATCAATTATCCAGTAGTAGTGATTATGGTTCCTCAATATACATTTAACATATTACAGCGTAGGCTATGTGTTACAGCACTACTTTTAGGTTTTTCCTTTCCTTTAACAAAACAATAAAACCATTTAATGTTCATATTTAACAACACTATGGTTGAATGAATCTCTCACCACATCGACTTCTGCACTGCCACCCAGAAAAAGAGGGAACTTGGAACTTACCTCAGTTTAATTTATGATCCTAGGAGGACATCTACGGGCCTTTTTAAGTACTACACCTATTATATTAGATCAGAAACAGGAGGGATAAACAGGAGATAGGCCTGTGCACCTTACAACTAACCAGTTGAAACGAAACACAATTATATTCAAAACCTAACCCCAACCCTCGTAACCCTAACCCTGGATCAACAGACTCAAAACTAGAAACCTAACCCTAACCAGTTGAAACAAAACACAATTATATTCAAACCCTAACCCCCGTAACCCTAACACCCGTAACCCTAGATCAACAGACTCAAAACTAGAAACCTAACCCTTAACCCTAACCCCCCTAACCCTAAACCTAACCTCTAACCCAAACACTGGAGCAGTTACACCAACTTCGGAGGACACACATCACTGGAAACAACAACAACAAAAAATCTGGACCCGTATCTCCCATTCCCCAAGTGGACGAAAACACGGCAAAAAATCTACCGCATACACAGGATCCCAAATGGACAAAAACGCGATGGTAGCTAGACTTGTATGGCAATTTAGCTAGTTAACTTGCTAGCTAATTTGTCCTGTGACATAAACATTGCGTTATTTTTTTACCTGAATTACACAAATTCCTCTACTCCGACAATTAATCCACACATAAACAGGTCAACTGAATCGTTTCTAGTCATCCCTCCTTCTTCATCTTTGCCATCAACACAAATCAGTTCGTCCTTCAATCAACCACGTGAGTGAGGAGATATCACGTGCATAGGCAGAAATCCCAGGGGGGACACGATCCCCCTATCCTGGGAAAAATATGATTCCCCCCCCCCCCCCCCAATATATCACTGTAAACATATCTATGTAATTTCAATAATATGAATGAACGCAATGAAAGCACTTAAGCTGATTATAGACACTAATAGCGCGTTTTTAAGTTTCAAAAGACTGCGACCCCCGCCCTTTGCCTCAATGGTTTGATCCACTGTAGGTCATTAGTTTAGCTAACTAATTAAACTAATTGACTTGAGGTTAACGTTGGAAGCGTTCACACACTCTTGCTGAATTTGCAGAGCTGGCGCGCAAACATTAACTATCAAGCTAGCTAGCT
Source organism: Oncorhynchus clarkii lewisi (assembly GCF_045791955.1). NCBI lineage: Eukaryota > Metazoa > Chordata > Actinopteri > Salmoniformes > Salmonidae > Oncorhynchus > Oncorhynchus clarkii. The sequence continues at coordinate 33,101,193 of NC_092163.1, read as the reverse complement.
AGTACCTATTCAATTTATGTGGAGTTGTCAAAAATTGAACTTTTGCTATCGTCTGTTAACAAGGTTGGTTATGTTTCCACCTGCCTCGAAAGAAATGTGTATTTAATGTTCAAGCATTCTTATTGGTTGGATCTCATCATTCAAGCATTCTTATTGGTTGATTTCATCTGGGCGCTCGTGTCACCGACTAACACCATGGTGTAGCTCCAGTTCTCCTCAGTCCGAGAAAACACATAGAGAAGGGTATGTGTTGCAAATTACTCCTTTGTAGAAGTCCATAACAATAATTAATGCTGTATGTTATAAGGGAGTGTGAGACTATTGAAACATGTAACTTTCAGAGTTTTATTGTTGTTATTAATATAGTTTACAGAGTGCTAAAAGTGCTGCTGTTGCTAGCTAGAAAGCCTTTCTGGATGTAGACGATTAGCTTTGCTGGCCACCTGTGCTGGCGTTGCATTATGGGAGATGTAGTTTGGTCCTCTACGGTTTGAATGGAATAGAGGCGATTTCACGTTGTAACACGTTGAAATAAATGATGAAAGGCTGGTTGTAAGTACATATACCTGCATACATACTGGACTGATAAGGAACACTGCTATAACTATTATTAGTAGTAGTATTATAATGATTTGAACAACCCTTCAGTTAACTACTGTACCTATCAATTATCCAGTAGTAGTGATTATGGTTCCTCAATATACATTTAACATATTACAGCGTAGGCTGTGTGTTACAGCACTACTTTTGGTGTTTTTTCAGGAATTGCTCTTGAGAAAATGTCATGTAATTGTCCCTTCTAAGTTGATATCAGATTTTAGCCCCTGCTAGGGCAGATGGCACACAGACAGCAGAACTGGGGACAGATATGCAGGGACAGACTGGCAGAGACAGGGAGTCTCAGGTAAGTTTGTTGCACCCCATATACAGTCAGTGTACAGTACCATTGCCACCTACTGTCCAGTATGTATGCAGGTATATGTACTACAACCAGCAATACCAAGAAAGGCTGGGTGTAAGCACAAATACCTGCACACATACTGGACTGATAAGGAGCACTGCTTTTAACTATTATTAGTAGTAGTATTATAATGATTTGAACAAGTTGGGACAACCCTTCAGTTCACTACTGTACCTATCAATTATCCAGTAGTAGTGATTATAGTTCCTCAATATACATTTAACATATTACAGCGTAGGCTATGTGTTACAGCACTACTTTTGGTGTTTTTTCAGGAATTGCTCTTGAGAAAATGTCATGTAATTGTCCCTTCTAAGTTGATATCAGATTTTAGCCCCTGCTAGGGCAGATGGCACACAGACAGCAGAACTGGGGACAGATATGCAGGGACAGACTGGCAGAGACAGGGAGTCTCAGGTAAGTTTGTTGCACCCCATATACAGTCAGTGTACAGTACCATTGCCACCTATACTGTCCAGTATGTATGCAGGTATATGTACTACAACCAGCAATACCAAGAAAGGCTGGGTGTAAGCACATATACCTGCACACATACTGGACTGATGAGGAGCACTGCTTTTAACTAATATTAGTAATTGTATTATAATGATTTGAACAAGTTGGGACAACCCTTCAGTTCACTACTGTACCTATCAATTATCCAGTAGTAGTGGTTATGGTTCCTCAATAGACATTTAACATATTACAGCGTAGGCTATGTGTTACAGCACTACTTTTGGTGTTTTTTCAGGAATTGCTCTTGAGAAAATGTCATGTAATTGTCCCTTCTAAGTTGATATCAGATTTTAGCCCCTGCTAGGGCAGATGGCACACAGACAGCAGAACTGGGGACAGATATGCAGGGACAGGGAGTCTCAGGTAAGTTTGTTGCACCCCATATACAGTACCATTGCCACCTATACTGTCCAGTATGTATGCAGGTATATGTACTACAACCAGCAATACCAAGAAAGGCTGGGTGTAAGCACATATACCTGCACACATACTGGACTGATAAGGAACACTGCTTTAACTATTATTAGTAGTAGTATTATAATGATTTGACCAAGTTGGGACAACCCTTCAGTTCACTACTGTACCTATCAATTATCCAGTAGTAGTGATTATGGTTCCTCAATATACATTTAACATATTACAGCGTAGGCTATGTGTTACAGCACTACTTTTAGGTTTTTCCTTTCCTTTAACAAAACAATAAAACCATTTAATGTTCATATTTAACAACACTATGGTTGAATGAATCTCTCACCACATCGACTTCTGCACTGCCACCCAGAAAAAGAGGGAACTTGGAACTTACCTCAGTTTAATTTATGATCCTAGGAGGACATCTACGGGCCTTTTTAAGTACTACACCTATTATATTAGATCAGAAACAGGAGGGATAAACAGGAGATAGGCCTGTGCACCTTACAACTAACCAGTTGAAACGAAACACAATTATATTCAAAACCTAACCCCAACCCTCGTAACCCTAACCCTGGATCAACAGACTCAAAACTAGAAACCTAACCCTAACCAGTTGAAACAAAACACAATTATATTCAAACCCTAACCCCCGTAACCCTAACACCCGTAACCCTAGATCAACAGACTCAAAACTAGAAACCTAACCCTTAACCCTAACCCCCCTAACCCTAAACCTAACCTCTAACCCAAACACTGGAGCAGTTACACCAACTTCGGAGGACACACATCACTGGAAACAACAACAACAAAAAATCTGGACCCGTATCTCCCATTCCCCAAGTGGACGAAAACACGGCAAAAAATCTACCGCATACACAGGATCCCAAATGGACAAAAACGCGATGGTAGCTAGACTTGTATGGCAATTTAGCTAGTTAACTTGCTAGCTAATTTGTCCTGTGACATAAACATTGCGTTATTTTTTTACCTGAATTACACAAATTCCTCTACTCCGACAATTAATCCACACATAAACAGGTCAACTGAATCGTTTCTAGTCATCCCTCCTTCTTCATCTTTGCCATCAACACAAATCAGTTCGTCCTTCAATCAACCACGTGAGTGAGGAGATATCACGTGCATAGGCAGAAATCCCAGGGGGGACACGATCCCCCTATCCTGGGAAAAATATGATTCCCCCCCCCCCCCCAATATATCACTGTAAACATATCTATGTAATTTCAATAATATGAATGAACGCAATGAAAGCACTTAAGCTGATTATAGACACTAATAGCGCGTTTTTAAGTTTCAAAAGACTGCGACCCCCGCCCTTTGCCTCAATGGTTTGATCCACTGTAGGTCATTAGTTTAGCTAACTAATTAAACTAATTGACTTGAGGTTAACGTTGGAAGCGTTCACACACTCTTGCTGAATTTGCAGAGCTGGCGCGCAAACATTAACTATCAAGCTAGCTAGCTAGTACCTATTCAATTTATGTGGAGTTGTCAAAAATTGAACTTTTGCTATCGTCTGTTAACAAGGTTGGTTATGTTTCCACCTGCCTCGAAAGAAATGTGTATTTAATGTTCAAGCATTCTTATTGGTTGGATCTTATCATTCAAGCATTCTTATTGGTTGATTTCATCTGGGCGCTCGTGTCACCGACTAACACCATGGTGTAGCTCCAGTTCTCCTCAGTCCGAGAAAACACATAGAGAAGGGTATGTGTTGCAAATTACTCCTTTGTAGAAGTCCATAACAATAATTAATGCTGTATGTTATAAGGGAGTGTGAGACTATTGAAACATGTAACTTTCAGAGTTTTATTGTTGTTATTAATATAGTTTACAGAGTGCTAAAAGTGCTGCTGTTGCTAGCTAGAAAGCCTTTCTGGATGTAGACGATTAGCTTTGCTGGCCACCTGTGCTGGCGTTGCATTATGGGAGATGTAGTTTGGTCCTCTACGGTTTGAATGGAATAGAGGCGATTTCACGTTGTAACACGTTGAAATAAATGATGAAAGGCTGGTTGTAAGTACCTTACAACATACATACTGTAAACGATCAAATAAATGAAGTACATACTGGACTGATAAGGAACACTGCTATAACTATTATTAGTTATACTAATAGTATAATTAATTATTAATTAATTAATTAGTATTTATTAATTAATTATGATTAATTAATTAATACTATTATTAAAATCAACAACAAATACATAAATCTACAATTCAAAATGCTTAAAGGCAACTGATGTAAACGATCAAATAAATGAAGTACATACTGGACTGATAAGGAACACTGCTATAACTATTATTATTAGTAGTATTATAATGATTTGAACAACCCTTCAGTTAACTACTGTACCTATCAATTATCCAGTAGTAGTGATTATGGTTCCTCAATATACATTTAACATATTACAGCGTAGGCTATGTGTTACAGCACTACTTTTGGTGTTTTTTCAGGAATTGCTCTTGAGAAAATGTCATGTAATTGTCCCTTCTAAGTTGATATCAGATTTTAGCCCCTGCTAGGGCAGATGGCACACAGACAGCAGAACTGGGGACAGATATGCAGGGACAGGGAGTCTCAGGTAAGTTTGTTGCACCCCATATACAGTCAGTGTACAGTACCATTGCCACCTATACTGTCCAGTATGTATGCAGGTATATGTACTACAACCAGCAATACCAAGAAAGGCTGGGTGTAAGCACATATACCTGCACACATACTGGACTGATAAGGAGCACTGCTTTTAACTATTATTAGTAATTGTATTATAATGATTTGAACAAGTTGGGACAACCCTTCAGTTCACTACTGTACCTATCAATTATCCAGTAGTAGTGATTATGGTTCCTCAATATACATTTAACATATTACAGCGTAGGCTGTGTGTTACAGCACTACTTTTGGTGTTTTTTCAGGAATTGCTCTTGAGAAAATGTCATGTAATTGTCCCTTCTAAGTTGATATCAGATTTTAGCCCCTGCTAGGGCAGATGGCACACAGACAGCAGAACTGGGGACAGATATGCAGGGACAGACTGGCAGAGACAGGGAGTCTCAGGTAAGTTTGTTGCACCCCATATACAGTACCATTGCCACCTATACTGTCCAGTATGTATGCAGGTATATGTACTACAACCAGCAATACCAAGAAAGGCTGGGTGTAAGCACAAATACCTGCACACATACTGGACTGATAAGGAGCACTGCTTTTAACTATTATTAGTAGTAGTATTATAATGATTTGAACAAGTTGGGACAACCCTTCAGTTCACTACTGTACCTATCAATTATCCAGTAGTAGTGGTTATGGTTCCTCAATAGACATTTAACATATTACAGCGTAGGCTATGTGTTACAGCACTACTTTTGGTGTTTTTTCAGGAATTGCTCTTGAGAAAATGTCATGTAATTGTCCCCTCCCAAAGTTGATAACAGATTTTAGCCCCTGCTAGGGCAGATGGCACACAGACAGCAGAACTGGGGACAGATATGCAGGGACAGACTGGCAGAGACAGGGAGTCTCAGGTAAGTTTGTTGCACCCCATATACAGTACCATTGCCACCTATACTGTCCAGTATGTATGCAGGTATATGTACTACAACCAGCAATACCAAGAAAGGCTGGGTGTAAGCACATATACCTGCACACATACTGGACTGATAAGGAGCACTGCTTTTAACTATTATTAGTAGTAGTATTATAATGATTTGAACAAGTTGGGACAACCCTTCAGTTCACTACTGTACCTATCAATTATCCAGTAGTAGTGGTTATGGTTCCTCAATAGACATTTAACAGCGTAGGCTATGTGTTACAGCACTACTTTTGGTGTTTTTTCAGGAATTGCTCTTGAGAAAATGTCATGTAATTGTCCCTTCTAAGTTGATATCAGATTTTAGCCCCTGCTAGGGCAGATGGCACACAGACAGCAGAACTGGGGACAGATATGCAGGGACAGACTGGCAGAGACAGGGAGTCTCAGGTAAGTTTGTTGCACCCCATATACAGTACTTTGTCCAGTATGTATGCAGGTATATGTACTACAACCAGCAATACCAAGAAAGTAAGCACATATACCTGCACACATACTGGACTGATAAGGAGCACTGCTTTTAACTATTATTAGTAGTAGTATTATAATGAACAAGTTGGGACAACCCTTCAGTTCACTACTGTACCTATCAATTATCCAGTAGTAGTGATTATGGTTCCTCAATATACATTTAACATATTACAGCGTAGGCTGTGTGTTACAGCACTACTTTTGGTGTTTTTTCAGGAATTGCTCTTGAGAAAATGTCATGTAATTGTCCCTTCTAAGTTGATATCAGATTTTAGCCCCTGCTAGGGCAGATGGCACACAGACAGCAGAACTGGGGACAGATATGCAGGGACAGGGAGTCTCAGGTAAGTTTGTTGCACCCCATATACAGTCAGTGTACAGTACCATTGCCACCTACTGTCCAGTATGTATGCAGGTATATGTACTACAACCAGCAATACCAAGAAAGGCTGGGTGTAAGCACAAATACCTGCACACATACTGGACTGATAAGGAGCACTGCTTTTAACTATTATTAGTAGTAGTATTATAATGATTTGAACAAGTTGGGACAACCCTTCAGTTCACTACTGTACCTATCAATTATCCAGTAGTAGTGATTATGGTTCCTCAATAGACATTTAACATATTACAGCGTAGGCTATGTGTTACAGCACTACTTTTGGTGTTTTTTCAGGAATTGCTCTTGAGAAAATGTCATGTAATTGTCCCTTCTAAGTTGATATCAGATTTTAGCCCCTGCTAGGGCAGATGGCACACAGACAGCAGAACTGGGGACAGATATGCAGGGACAGGGAGTCTCAGGTAAGTTTGTTGCACCCCATATACAGTACCATTGCCACCTATACTGTCCAGTATGTATGCAGGTATATGTACTACAACCAGCAATACCAAGAAAGGCTGGGTGTAAGCACAAATACCTGCACACATACTGGACTGATAAGGAGCACTGCTTTTAACTATTGTTAGTAGTAGTATTATAATGATTTGAACAAGTTGGGACAACCCTTCAGTTCACTACTGTACCTATCAATTATCCAGTAGTAGTGATTATGGTTCCTCAATATACATTTAACATATTACAGCGTAGGCTATGTGTTACAGCACTACTTTTAGGTTTTTCCTTTCCTTTAACAAAACAATAAAACCATTTAATGTTCATATTTAACAACACTATGGTTGAATGAATCTCTCACCACATCGACTTCTGCACTGCCACCCAGAAAAAGAGGGAACTTGGAACTTACCTCAGTTTAATTTATGATCCTAGGAGGACATCTACGGGCCTTTTTAAGTACTACACCTATTATATTAGATCAGAAACAGGAGGGATAAACAGGAGATAGGCCTGTGCACCTTACAACTAACCAGTTGAAACGAAACACAATTATATTCAAAACCTAACCCCAACCCTCGTAACCCTAACCCTGGATCAACAGACTCAAAACTAGAAACCTAACCCTAACCAGTTGAAACAAAACACAATTATATTCAAACCCTAACCCCCGTAACCCTAACACCCGTAACCCTAGATCAACAGACTCAAAACTAGAAACCTAACCCTTAACCCTAACCCCCCTAACCCTAAACCTAACCTCTAACCCAAACACTGGAGCAGTTACACCAACTTCGGAGGACACACATCACTGGAAACAACAACAACAAAAAATCTGGACCCGTATCTCCCATTCCCCAAGTGGACGAAAACACGGCAAAAAATCTACCGCATACACAGGATCCCAAATGGACAAAAACGCGATGGTAGCTAGACTTGTATGGCAATTTAGCTAGTTAACTTGCTAGCTAATTTGTCCTGTGACATAAACATTGCGTTATTTTTTTACCTGAATTACACAAATTCCTCTACTCCGACAATTAATCCACACATAAACAGGTCAACTGAATCGTTTCTAGTCATCCCTCCTTCTTCATCTTTGCCATCAACACAAATCAGTTCGTCCTTCAATCAACCACGTGAGTGAGGAGATATCACGTGCATAGGCAGAAATCCCAGGGGGGACACGATCCCCCTATCCTGGGAAAAATATGATTCCCCCCCCCCCCCCCAATATATCACTGTAAACATATCTATGTAATTTCAATAATATGAATGAACGCAATGAAAGCACTTAAGCTGATTATAGACACTAATAGCGCGTTTTTAAGTTTCAAAAGACTGCGACCCCCGCCCTTTGCCTCAATGGTTTGATCCACTGTAGGTCATTAGTTTAGCTAACTAATTAAACTAATTGACTTGAGGTTAACGTTGGAAGCGTTCACACACTCTTGCTGAATTTGCAGAGCTGGCGCGCAAACATTAACTATCAAGCTAGCTAGCTAGTACCTATTCAATTTATGTGGAGTTGTCAAAAATTGAACTTTTGCTATCGTCTGTTAACAAGGTTGGTTATGTTTCCACCTGCCTCGAAAGAAATGTGTATTTAATGTTCAAGCATTCTTATTGGTTGGATCTCATCATTCAAGCATTCTTATTGGTTGATTTCATCTGGGCGCTCGTGTCACCGACTAACACCATGGTGTAGCTCCAGTTCTCCTCAGTCCGAGAAAACACATAGAGAAGGGTATGTGTTGCAAATTACTCCTTTGTAGAAGTCCATAACAATAATTAATGCTGTATGTTATAAGGGAGTGTGAGACTATTGAAACATGTAACTTTCAGAGTTTTATTGTTGTTATTAATATAGTTTACAGAGTGCTAAAAGTGCTGCTGTTGCTAGCTAGAAAGCCTTTCTGGATGTAGACGATTAGCTTTGCTGGCCACCTGTGCTGGCGTTGCATTATGGGAGATGTAGTTTGGTCCTCTACGGTTTGAATGGAATAGAGGCGATTTCACGTTGTAACACGTTGAAATAAATGATGAAAGGCTGGTTGTAAGTACATATACCTGCATACATACTGGACTGATAAGGAACACTGCTATAACTATTATTAGTAGTAGTATTATAATGATTTGAACAACCCTTCAGTTAACTACTGTACCTATCAATTATCCAGTAGTAGTGATTATGGTTCCTCAATATACATTTAACATATTACAGCGTAGGCTATGTGTTACAGCACTACTTTTGGTGTTTTTTCAGGAATTGCTCTTGAGAAAATGTCATGTAATTGTCCCCTCCCAAAGTTGATAACAGATTTTAGCCCCTGCTAGGGCAGATGGCACACAGACAGCAGAACTGGGGACAGATATGCAGGGGCTGGCAGAGACAGGGAGTCCCAGGTAAGTTTGTTGCACCCCAGATACAGTCAGTGTACAGTACCATTGCCACCTATACTGTCCAGTATGTATGCAGGTATATGTACTACAACCAGCAATACCAAGAAAGGCTGGGTGTAAGCACATATACCTGCACACATACTGGACTGATAAGGAGCACTGCTTTTAACTAATATTAGTAATTGTATTATAATGATTTGAACAAGTTGGGACAACCCTTCAGTTCACTACTGTACCTATCAATTATCCAGTAGTAGTGGTTATGGTTCCTCAATAGACATTTAACATATTACAGCGTAGGCTATGTGTTACAGCACTACTTTTGGTGTTTTTTCAGGAATTGCTCTTGAGAAAATGTCATGTAATTGTCCCTTCTAAGTTGATATCAGATTTTAGCCCCTGCTAGGGCAGATGGCACACAGACAGCAGAACTGGGGACAGATATGCAGGGACAGACTGGCAGAGACAGGGAGTCTCAGGTAAGTTTGTTGCACCCCATATACAGTACCATTGCCACCTATACTGTCCAGTATGTATGCAGGTATATGTACTACAACCAGCAATACCAAGAAAGGCTGGGTGTAAGCACATATACCTGCACACATACTGGACTGATAAGGAGCACTGCTTTTAACTATTATTAGTAATTGTATTATAATGATTTGAACAAGTTGGGACAACCCTTCAGTTCACTACTGTACCTATCAATTATCCAGTAGTAGTGATTATGGTTCCTCAATATACATTTAACATATTACAGCGTAGGCTATGTGTTACAGCACTACTTTTGGTGTTTTTTCAGGAATTGCTCTTGAGAAAATGTCATGTAATTGTCCCCTCCAAAGTTGATAACAGATTTTAGCCCCTGCTAGGGCAGATGGCACACAGACAGCAGAACTGGGGACAGATATGCAGGGACAGACTGGCAGAGACAGGGAGTCTCAGGTAAGTTTGTTGCACCCCATATACAGTCAGTGTACAGTACCATTGCCACCTACTGTCCAGTATGTATGCAGGTATATGTACTACAACCAGCAATACCAAGAAAGGCTGGGTGTAAGCACAAATACCTGCACACATACTGGACTGATAAGGAGCACTGCTTTTAACTATTATTAGTAGTAGTATTATAATGATTTGAACAAGTTGGGACAACCCTTCAGTTCACTACTATACCTATCAATTATCCAGTAGTAGTGATTATGGTTCCTCAATATACATTTAACATATTACAGCGTAGGCTATGTGTTACAGCACTACTTTTGGTGTTTTTTCAGGAATTGCTCTTGAGAAAATGTCATGTAATTGTCCCCTCCAAAGTTGATAACAGATTTTAGCCCCTGCTAGGGCAGATGGCACACAGACAGCAGAACTGGGGACAGATATGCAGGGACAGACTGGCAGAGACAGGGAGTCTCAGGTAAGTTTGTTGCACCCCATATACAGTCAGTGTACAGTACCATTGCCACCTACTGTCCAGTATGTATGCAGGTATATGTACTACAACCAGCAATACCAAGAAAGGCTGGGTGTAAGCACAAATACCTGCACACATACTGGACTGATAAGGAACACTGCTTTTAACCATTATTAGTATTAGTATTATAATGATTTGAACAAGTTGGGACAACCCTTCAGTTCACTACTGTACCTATCAATTATCCAGTTGTAGTGATTATGGTTCCTCAATATACATTTAACATATTACAGCGTAGGCTATGTGTTACAGCACTACTTTTGGTGTTTTTTCAGGAATTGCTCTTGAGAAAATGTCATGTAATTGTCCCCTCCAAAGTTGATAACAGATTTTAGCCCCTGCTAGGGCAGATGGCACACAGACAGCAGAACTGGGGACAGATATGCAGGGACAGGGAGTCTCAGGTAAGTTTGTTGCACCCCATATACAGTCAGTGTACAGTACCATTGCCACCTACTGTCCAGTATGTATGCAGGTATATGTACTACAACCAGCAATACCAAGAAAGGCTGGGTGTAAGCACAAATACCTGCACACATACTGGACTGATAAGGAGCACTGCTTTTAACTATTATTAGTAGTAGTATTATAATGATTTGAACAAGTTGGGACAACCCTTCAGTTCACTACTGTACCTATCAATTATCCAGTAGTAGTGATTATGGTTCCTCAATATACATTTAACATATTACAGCGTAGGCTATGTGTTACAGCACTACTTTTAGGTTTTTCCTTTCCTTTAACAAAACAATAAAACCATTTAATGTTCATATTTAACAACACTATGGTTGAATGAATCTCTCACCACATCGACTTCTGCACTGCCACCCAGAAAAAGAGGGAACTTGGAACTTACCTCAGTTTAATTTATGATCCTAGGAGGACATCTACGGGCCTTTTTAAGTACTACACCTATTATATTAGATCAGAAACAGGAGGGATAAACAGGAGATAGGCCTGTGCACCTTACAACTAACCAGTTGAAACGAAACACAATTATATTCAAAACCTAACCCCAACCCTCGTAACCCTAACCCTGGATCAACAGACTCAAAACTAGAAACCTAACCCTAACCAGTTGAAACAAAACACAATTATATTCAAACCCTAACCCCCGTAACCCTAACACCCGTAACCCTAGATCAACAGACTCAAAACTAGAAACCTAACCCTTAACCCTAACCCCCCTAACCCTAAACCTAACCTCTAACCCAAACACTGGAGCAGTTACACCAACTTCGGAGGACACACATCACTGGAAACAACAACAACAAAAAATCTGGACCCGTATCTCCCATTCCCCAAGTGGACGAAAACACGGCAAAAAATCTACCGCATACACAGGATCCCAAATGGACAAAAACGCGATGGTAGCTAGACTTGTATGGCAATTTAGCTAGTTAACTTGCTAGCTAATTTGTCCTGTGACATAAACATTGCGTTATTTTTTTACCTGAATTACACAAATTCCTCTACTCCGACAATTAATCCACACATAAACAGGTCAACTGAATCGTTTCTAGTCATCCCTCCTTCTTCATCTTTGCCATCAACACAAATCAGTTCGTCCTTCAATCAACCACGTGAGTGAGGAGATATCACGTGCATAGGCAGAAATCCCAGGGGGGACACGATCCCCCTATCCTGGGAAAAATATGATTCCCCCCCCCCCCCCCCCAATATATCACTGTAAACATATCTATGTAATTTCAATAATATGAATGAACGCAATGAAAGCACTTAAGCTGATTATAGACACTAATAGCGCGTTTTTAAGTTTCAAAAGACTGCGACCCCCGCCCTTTGCCTCAATGGTTTGATCCACTGTAGGTCATTAGTTTAGCTAACTAATTAAACTAATTGACTTGAGGTTAACGTTGGAAGCGTTCACACACTCTTGCTGAATTTGCAGAGCTGGCGCGCAAACATTAACTATCAAGCTAGCTAGCTAGTACCTATTCAATTTATGTGGAGTTGTCAAAAATTGAACTTTTGCTATCGTCTGTTAACAAGGTTGGTTATGTTTCCACCTGCCTCGAAAGAAATGTGTATTTAATGTTCAAGCATTCTTATTGGTTGGATCATTCAAGCATTCTTATTGGTTGATTTCATCTGGGCGCTCGTGTCACCGACTAACACCATGGTGTAGCTCCAGTTCTCCTCAGTCCGAGAAAACACAGAGAAGGGTATGTGTTGCAAATTACTCCTTTGTAGAAGTCCATAACAATAATTAATGCTGTATGTTATAAGGGAGTGTGAGACTATTGAAACATGTAACTTTCAGAGTTTTATTGTTGTTATTAATATAGTTTACAGAGTGCTAAAAGTGCTGCTGTTGCTAGCTAGAAAGCCTTTCTGGATGTAGACGATTAGCTTTGCTGGCCACCTGTGCTGGCGTTGCATTATGGGAGATGTAGTTTGGTCCTCTACGGTTTGAATGGAATAGAGGCGATTTCACGTTGTAACACGTTGAAATAAATGATGAAAGGCTGGTTGTAAGTACATATACCTGCATACATACTGGACTGATAAGGAACACTGCTATAACTATTATTAGTAGTAGTATTATAATGATTTGAACAACCCTTCAGTTAACTACTGTACCTATCAATTATCCAGTAGTAGTGATTATGGTTCCTCAATATACATTTAACATATTACAGCGTAGGCTATGTGTTACAGCACTACTTTTGGTGTTTTTTCAGGAATTGCTCTTGAGAAAATGTCATGTAATTGTCCCTTCTAAGTTGATATCAGATTTTAGCCCCTGCTAGGGCAGATGGCACACAGACAGCAGAACTGGGGACAGATATGCAGGGACAGGGAGTCTCAGGTAAGTTTGTTGCACCCCATATACAGTCAGTGTACAGTACCATTGCCACCTATACTGTCCAGTATGTATGCAGGTATATGTACTACAACCAGCAATACCAAGAAAGGCTGGGTGTAAGCACATATACCTGCACACATACTGGACTGATAAGGAGCACTGCTTTTAACTATTATTAGTAATTGTATTATAATGATTTGAACAAGTTGGGACATGCCTTCAGTTCACTACTGTACCTATCAATTATCCAGTAGTAGTGATTATGGTTCCTCAATATACATTTAACATATTACAGCGTAGGCTGTGTGTTACAGCACTACTTTTGGTGTTTTTTCAGGAATTGCTCTTGAGAAAATGTCATGTAATTGTCCCTTCTAAGTTGATATCAGATTTTAGCCCCTGCTAGGGCAGATGGCACACAGACAGCAGAACTGGGGACAGATATGCAGGGACAGACTGGCAGAGACAGGGAGTCTCAGGTAAGTTTGTTGCACCCCATATACAGTACCATTGCCACCTATACTGTCCAGTATGTATGCAGGTATATGTACTACAACCAGCAATACCAAGAAAGGCTGGGTGTAAGCACATATACCTGCACACATACTGGACTGATAAGGAGCACTGCTTTTAACTATTATTAGTAGTAGTATTATAATGATTTGAACAAGTTGGGACAACCCTTCAGTTCACTACTGTACCTATCAATTATCCAGTAGTAGTGGTTATGGTTCCTCAATAGACATTTAACATATTACAGCGTAGGCTATGTGTTACAGCACTACTTTTGGTGTTTTTTCAGGAATTGCTCTTGAGAAAATGTCATGTAATTGTCCCTTCTAAGGCAGATGGCACACAGACAGCAGAACTGGGGACAGATATGCAGGGACAGACTGGCAGAGACAGGGAGTCTCAGGTAAGTTTGTTGCACCCCATATACAGTACCATTGCCACCTACTGTCCAGTATGTATGCAGGTATATGTACTACAACCAGCAATACCAAGAAAGGCTGGGTGTAAGCACAAATACCTGCACACATACTGGACTGATAAGGAGCACTGCTTTTAACTATTATTAGTAGTAGTATTATAATGATTTGAACAAGTTGGGACAACCCTTCAGTTCACTACTGTACCTATCAATTATCCAGTAGTAGTGGTTATGGTTCCTCAATAGACATTTAACATATTACAGCACTACTTTTGGTGTTTTTTCAGGAATTGCTCTTGAGAAAATGTCATGTAATTGTCCCCTCCCAAAGTTGATAACAGATTTTAGCCCCTGCTAGGGCAGATGGCACACAGACAGCAGAACTGGGGACAGATATGCAGGGACAGACTGGCAGAGACAGGGAGTCTCAGGTAAGTTTGTTGCACCCCATATACAGTCAGTGTACAGTACCATTGCCACCTACTGTCCAGTATGTATGCAGGTATATGTACTACAACCAGCAATACCAAGAAAGGCTGGGTGTAAGCACAAATACCTGCACACATACTGGACTGATAAGGAGCACTGCTTTTAACTATTATTAGTAGTAGTATTATAATGATTTGAACAAGTTGGGACAACCCTTCAGTTCACTACTGTACCTATCAATTATCCAGTAGTAGTGATTATAGTTCCTCAATATACATTTAACATATTACAGCGTAGGCTATGTGTTACAGCACTACTTTTGGTGTTTTTTCAGGAATTGCTCTTGAGAAAATGTCATGTAATTGTCCCTTCTAAGTTGATATCAGATTTTAGCCCCTGCTAGGGCAGATGGCACACAGACAGCAGAACTGGGGACAGATATGCAGGGACAGACTGGCAGAGACAGGGAGTCTCAGGTAAGTTTGTTGCACCCCATATACAGTACCATTGCCACCTACTGTCCATGCAGGTATATGTACTACAACCAGCAATACCAAGAAAGGCTGGGTGTAAGCACAAATACCTGCACACATACGGAGCACTGCTTTTAACTATTATTAGTAGTAGTATTATAATGATTTGAACAAGTTGGGACAACCCTTCAGTTCACTACTGTACCTATCAATTATCCAGTAGTAGTGGTTATGGTTCCTCAATAGACATTTAACATATTACAGCACTACTTTTGGTGTTTTTTCAGGAATTGCTCTTGAGAAAATGTCATGTAATTGTCCCCTCCCAAAGTTGATAACAGATTTTAGCCCCTGCTAGGGCAGATGGCACACAGACAGCAGAACTGGGGACAGATATGCAGGGACAGACTGGCAGAGACAGGGAGTCTCAGGTAAGTTTGTTGCACCCCATATACAGTACCATTGCCACCTATACTGTCCAGTATGTATGCAGGTATATGTACTACAACCAGCAATACCAAGAAAGGCTGGGTGTAAGCACATATACCTGCACACATACTGGACTGATAAGGAGCACTGCTTTTAACTATTATTAGTAGTAGTATTATAATGATTTGAACAAGTTGGGACAACCCTTCAGTTCACTACTGTACCTATCAATTATCCAGTAGTAGTGGTTATGGTTCCTCAATAGACATTTAACAGCGTAGGCTATGTGTTACAGCACTACTTTTGGTGTTTTTTCAGGAATTGCTCTTGAGAAAATGTCATGTAATTGTCCCTTCTAAGTTGATATCAGATTTTAGCCCCTGCTAGGGCAGATGGCACACAGACAGCAGAACTGGGGACAGATATGCAGGGACAGACTGGCAGAGACAGGGAGTCTCAGGTAAGTTTGTTGCACCCCATATACAGTACCATTGCCACCTATACTGTCCAGTATGTATGCAGGTATATGTACTACAACCAGCAATACCAAGAAAGGCTGGGTGTAAGCACATATACCTGCACACATACTGGACTGATAAGGAGCACTGCTTTTAACTATTATTAGTAATTGTATTATAATGATTTGAACAAGTTGGGACAACCCTTCAGTTCACTACTGTACCTATCAATTATCCAGTAGTAGTGATTATGGTTCCTCAATATACATTTAACATATTACAGCGTAGGCTGTGTGTTACAGCACTACTTTTGGTGTTTTTTCAGGAATTGCTCTTGAGAAAATGTCATGTAATTGTCCCTTCTAAGTTGATATCAGATTTTAGCCCCTGCTAGGGCAGATGGCACACAGACAGCAGAACTGGGGACAGATATGCAGGGACAGGGAGTCTCAGGTAAGTTTGTTGCACCCCATATACAGTCAGTGTACAGTACCATTGCCACCTACTGTCCAGTATGTATGCAGGTATATGTACTACAACCAGCAATACCAAGAAAGGCTGGGTGTAAGCACAAATACCTGCACACATACTGGACTGATAAGGAGCACTGCTTTTAACTATTATTAGTAGTAGTATTATAATGATTTGAACAAGTTGGGACAACCCTTCAGTTCACTACTGTACCTATCAATTATCCAGTAGTAGTGATTATGGTTCCTCAATATACATTTAACATATTACAGCGTAGGCTATGTGTTACAGCACTACTTTTGGTGTTTTTTCAGGAATTGCTCTTGAGAAAATGTCATGTAATTGTCCCTTCTAAGGCAGATGGCACACAGACAGCAGACCTGGGGACAGATATGCAGGGACAGACTGGCAGAGACAGGGAGTCTCAGGTAAGTTTGTTGCACCCCATATACAGTACCATTGCCACCTACTGTCCAGTATGTATGCAGGTATATGTACTACAACCAGCAATACCAAGAAAGGCTGGGTGTAAGCACAAATACCTGCACACATACTGGACTGATAAGGAGCACTGCTTTTAACTATTATTAGTAGTAGTATTATAATGATTTGAACAAGTTGGGACAACCCTTCAGTTCACTACTGTACCTATCAATTATCCAGTAGTAGTGGTTATGGTTCCTCAATAGACATTTAACATATTACAGCGTACTATGTGTTACAGCACTACTTTTGGTGTTTTTTCAGGAATTGCTCTTGAGAAAATGTCATGTAATTGTCCCCTCCCAAAGTTGATAACAGATTTTAGCCCCTGCTAGGGCAGATGGCACACAGACAGCAGAACTGGGGACAGATATGCAGGGACAGACTGGCAGAGACAGGGAGTCTCAGGTAAGTTTGTTGCACCCCATATACAGTACCATTGCCACCTATACTGTCCAGTATGTATGTATGCAGGTATATGTACTACAACCAGCAATACCAAGAAAGGCTGGGTGTAAGCACATATACCTGCACACATACTGGACTGATAAGGAGCACTGCTTTTAACTATTATTAGTAGTAGTATTATAATGATTTGAACAAGTTGGGACAACCCTTCAGTTCACTACTGTACCTATCAATTATCCAGTAGTAGTGGTTATGGTTCCTCAATAGACATTTAACATATTACAGCGTAGGCTATGTGTTACAGCACTACTTTTGGTGTTTTTTCAGGAATTGCTCTTGAGAAAATGTCATGTAATTGTCCCTTCTAAGGCAGATGGCACACAGACAGCAGAACTGGGGACAGATATGCAGGGACAGACTGGCAGAGACAGGGAGTCTCAGGTAAGTTTGTTGCACCCCATATACAGTACCATTGCCACCTACTGTCCAGTATGTATGCAGGTATATGTACTACAACCAGCAATACCAAGAAAGGCTGGGTGTAAGCACAAATACCTGCACACATACTGGACTGATAAGGAGCACTGCTTTTAACTATTATTAGTAGTAGTATTATAATGATTTGAACAAGTTGGGACAACCCTTCAGTTCACTACTGTACCTATCAATTATCCAGTAGTAGTGGTTATGGTTCCTCAATAGACATTTAACATATTACAGCACTACTTTTGGTGTTTTTTCAGGAATTGCTCTTGAGAAAATGTCATGTAATTGTCCCCTCCCAAAGTTGATAACAGATTTTAGCCCCTGCTAGGGCAGATGGCACACAGACAGCAGAACTGGGGACAGATATGCAGGGACAGACTGGCAGAGACAGGGAGTCTCAGGTAAGTTTGTTGCACCCCATATACAGTACCATTGCCACCTATACTGTCCAGTATGTATGCAGGTATATGTACTACAACCAGCAATACCAAGAAAGGCTGGGTGTAAGCACATATACCTGCACACATACTGGACTGATAAGGAGCACTGCTTTTAACTATTATTAGTAGTAGTATTATAATGATTTGAACAAGTTGGGACAACCCTTCAATAGACATTTAACATATTCACTACTGTACCTATCAATTATCCAGTAGTAGTGGTTATGGTTCCTCAATAGCACACATACATTTGAACAAACATATTCACAGCGTAGGCTATGTGTTACAGCACTACTTTTGGTGTTTTTTCAGGAATTGCTCTTGAGAAAATGTCATGTAATTGTCCCCTCCCAAAGTTGATAACAGATTTTAGCCCCTGCTAGGGCAGATGGCACACAGACAGCAGAACTGGGGACAGATATGCAGGGACAGACTGGCAGAGACAGGGAGTCTCAGGTAAGTTTGTTGCACCCCATATACAGTCAGTGTACAGTACCATTGCCACCTACTGTCCAGTATGTATGCAGGTATATGTACTACAACCAGCAATACCAAGAAAGGCTGGGTGTAAGCACATATACCTGCACACATACTGGACTGATAAGGAGCACTGCTTTTAACTATTATTAGTAGTAGTATTATAATGATTTGAACAAGTTGGGACAACCCTTCAGTTCACTACTGTACCTATCAATTATCCAGTAGTAGTGATTATGGTTCCTCAATATACATTTAACATATTACAGCGTAGGCTATGTGTTACAGCACTACTTTTGGTGTTTTTTCAGGAATTGCTCTTGAGAAAATGTCATGTAATTGTCCCTTCTAAGTTGATATCAGATTTTAGCCCCTGCTAGGGCAGATGGCACACAGACAGCAGAACTGGGGACAGATATGCAGGGACAGGGAGTCTCAGGTAAGTTTGTTGCACCCCATATACAGTCAGTGTACAGTACCATTGCCACCTACTGTCCAGTATGTATGCAGGTATATGTACTACAACCAGCAATACCAAGAAAGGCTGGGTGTAAGCACAAATACCTGCACACATACTGGACTGATAAGGAGCACTGCTTTTAACTATTATTAGTAGTAGTATTATAATGATTTGAACAAGTTGGGACAACCCTTCAGTTCACTACTGTACCTATCAATTATCCAGTAGTAGTGATTATGGTTCCTCAATATACATTTAACATATTACAGCGTAGGCTATGTGTTACAGCACTACTTTTGGTGTTTTTTCAGGAATTGCTCTTGAGAAAATGTCATGTAATTGTCCCTTCTAAGGCAGATGGCACACAGACAGCAGAACTGGGGACAGATATGCAGGGACAGACTGGCAGAGACAGGGAGTCTCAGGTAAGTTTGTTGCACCCCATATACAGTACCATTGCCACCTACTGTCCAGTATGTATGCAGGTATATGTACTACAACCAGCAATACCAAGAAAGGCTGGGTGTAAGCACATATACCTGCACACATACTGGACTGATAAGGAGCACTGCTTTTAACTATTATTAGTAGTAGTATTATAATGATTTGAACAAGTTGGGACAACCCTTCAGTTCACTACTGTACCTATCAATTATCCAGTAGTAGTGGTTATGGTTCCTCAATATAACATTTAACATATTACAGCACTACTTTTGGTGTTTTTTCAGGAATTGCTCTTGAGAAAATGTCATGTAATTGTCCCTTCTAAGTTGCAGATTTTAGCCCCTGCTAGGGCAGATGGCACACAGACAGCAGAACTGGGGACAGATATGCAGGGACAGACTGGCAGAGACAGGGAGTCTCAGGTAAGTTTGTTGCACCCCATATACAGTACCATTGCCACCTACTGTCCAGTATGTATGCAGGTATATGTACTACAACCAGCAATACCAAGAAAGGCTGGGTGTAAGCACAAATACCTGCACACATACTGGACTGATAAGGAGCACTGCTTTTAACTATTATTAGTAGTAGTATTATAATGATTTGAACAAGTTGGGACAACCCTTCAGTTCACTACTGTACCTATCAATTATCCAGTAGTAGTGATTATGATTATAGTTCCTCAATATACATTTAACATATTACAGCGTAGGCTATGTGTTACAGCACTACTTTTGGTGTTTTTTCAGGAATTGCTCTTGAGAAAATGTCATGTAATTGTCCCTTCTAAGTTGATATCAGATTTTAGCCCCTGCTAGGGCAGATGGCACACAGACAGCAGAACTGGGGACAGATATGCAGGGACAGACTGGCAGAGACAGGGAGTCTCAGGTAAGTTTGTTGCACCCCATATACAGTACCATTGCCACCTATACTGTCCAGTATGTATGCAGGTATATGTACTACAACCAGCAATACCAAGAAAGGCTGGGTGTAAGCACATATACCTGCACACATACTGGACTGATAAGGAACACTGCTTTAACTATTATTAGTAGTAGTATTATAATGATTTGACCAAGTTGGGACAACCCTTCAGTTCACTACTGTACCTATCAATTATCCAGTAGTAGTGATTATGGTTCCTCAATATACATTTAACATATTACAGCGTAGGCTATGTGTTACAGCACTACTTTTAGGTTTTTCCTTTCCTTTAACAAAACAATAAAACCATTTAATGTTCATATTTAACAACACTATGGTTGAATGAATCTCTCACCACATCGACTTCTGCACTGCCACCCAGAAAAAGAGGGAACTTGGAACTTACCTCAGTTTAATTTATGATCCTAGGAGGACATCTACGGGCCTTTTTAAGTACTACACCTATTATATTAGATCAGAAACAGGAGGGATAAACAGGAGATAGGCCTGTGCACCTTACAACTAACCAGTTGAAACGAAACACAATTATATTCAAAACCTAACCCCAACCCTCGTAACCCTAACCCTGGATCAACAGACTCAAAACTAGAAACCTAACCCTAACCAGTTGAAACAAAACACAATTATATTCAAACCCTAACCCCCGTAACCCTAACCCCCGTAACCCTAGATCAACAGACTCAAAACTAGAAACCTAACCCTTAACCCTAACCCCCCTAACCCTAAACCTAACCTCTAACCCAAACACTGGAGCAGTTACACCAACTTCGGAGGACACACATCACTGGAAACAACAACAACAAAAAATCTGGACCCGTATCTCCCATTCCCCAAGTGGACGAAAACACGGCAAAAAATCTACCGCATACACAGGATCCCAAATGGACAAAAACGCGATGGTAGCTAGACTTGTATGGCAATTTAGCTAGTTAACTTGCTAGCTAATTTGTCCTGTGACATAAACATTGCGTTATTTTTTTACCTGAATTACACAAATTCCTCTACTCCGACAATTAATCCACACATAAACAGGTCAACTGAATCGTTTCTAGTCATCCCTCCTTCTTCATCTTTGCCATCAACACAAATCAGTTCGTCCTTCAATCAACCACGTGAGTGAGGAGATATCACGTGCATAGGCAGAAATCCCAGGGGGGACACGATCCCCCTATCCTGGGAAAAATATGATTCCCCCCCCCCCCCCAATATATCACTGTAAACATATCTATGTAATTTCAATAATATGAATGAACGCAATGAAAGCACTTAAGCTGATTATAGACACTAATAGCGCGTTTTTAAGTTTCAAAAGACTGCGACCCCCGCCCTTTGCCTCAATGGTTTGATCCACTGTAGGTCATTAGTTTAGCTAACTAATTAAACTAATTGACTTGAGGTTAACGTTGGAAGCGTTCACACACTCTTGCTGAATTTGCAGAGCTGGCGCGCAAACATTAACTATCAAGCTAGCTAGCTAGTACCTATTCAATTTATGTGGAGTTGTCAAAAATTGAACTTTTGCTATCGTCTGTTAACAAGGTTGGTTATGTTTCCACCTGCCTCGAAAGAAATGTGTATTTAATGTTCAAGCATTCTTATTGGTTGGATCTCATCATTCAAGCATTCTTATTGGTTGATTTCATCTGGGCGCTCGTGTCACCGACTAACACCATGGTGTAGCTCCAGTTCTCCTCAGTCCGAGAAAACACATAGAGAAGGGTATGTGTTGCAAATTACTCCTTTGTAGAAGTCCATAACAATAATTAATGCTGTATGTTATAAGGGAGTGTGAGACTATTGAAACATGTAACTTTCAGAGTTTTATTGTTGTTATTAATATAGTTTACAGAGTGCTAAAAGTGCTGCTGTTGCTAGCTAGAAAGCCTTTCTGGATGTAGACGATTAGCTTTGCTGGCCACCTGTGCTGGCGTTGCATTATGGGAGATGTAGTTTGGTCCTCTACGGTTTGAATGGAATAGAGGCGATTTCACGTTGTAACACGTTGAAATAAATGATGAAAGGCTGGTTGTAAGTACATATACCTGCATACATACTGGACTGATAAGGAACACTGCTATAACTATTATTAGTAGTAGTATTATAATGATTTGAACAACCCTTCAGTTAACTACTGTACCTATCAATTATCCAGTAGTAGTGATTATGGTTCCTCAATATACATTTAACATATTACAGCGTAGGCTGTGTGTTACAGCACTACTTTTGGTGTTTTTTCAGGAATTGCTCTTGAGAAAATGTCATGTAATTGTCCCTTCTAAGTTGATATCAGATTTTAGCCCCTGCTAGGGCAGATGGCACACAGACAGCAGAACTGGGGACAGATATGCAGGGACAGGGAGTCTCAGGTAAGTTTGTTGCACCCCATATACAGTCAGTGTACAGTACCATTGCCACCTACTGTCCAGTATGTATGCAGGTATATGTACTACAACCAGCAATACCAAGAAAGGCTGGGTGTAAGCACAAATACCTGCACACATACTGGACTGATAAGGAGCACTGCTTTTAACTATTATTAGTAGTAGTATTATAATGATTTGAACAAGTTGGGACAACCCTTCAGTTCACTACTGTACCTATCAATTATCCAGTAGTAGTGATTATGGTTCCTCAATATACATTTAACATATTACAGCGTAGGCTATGTGTTACAGCACTACTTTTGGTGTTTTTTCAGGAATTGCTCTTGAGAAAATGTCATGTAATTGTCCCTTCTAAGTTGATATCAGATTTTAGCCCCTGCTAGGGCAGATGGCACACAGACAGCAGAACTGGGGACAGATATGCAGGGACAGGGAGTCTCAGGTAAGTTTGTTGCACCCCATATACAGTCAGTGTACAGTACCATTGCCACCTATACTGTCCAGTATGTATGCAGGTATATGTACTACAACCAGCAATACCAAGAAAGGCTGGGTGTAAGCACATATACCTGCACACATACTGGACTGATAAGGAGCACTGCTTTTAACTATTATTAGTAATTGTATTATAATGATTTGAACAAGTTGGGACATGCCTTCAGTTCACTACTGTACCTATCAATTATCCAGTAGTAGTGATTATGGTTCCTCAATATACATTTAACATATTACAGCGTAGGCTGTGTGTTACAGCACTACTTTTGGTGTTTTTTCAGGAATTGCTCTTGAGAAAATGTCATGTAATTGTCCCTTCTAAGTTGATATCAGATTTTAGCCCCTGCTAGGGCAGATGGCACACAGACAGCAGAACTGGGGACAGATATGCAGGGACAGACTGGCAGAGACAGGGAGTCTCAGGTAAGTTTGTTGCACCCCATATACAGTACCATTGCCACCTACTGTCCATGCAGGTATATGTACTACAACCAGCAATACCAAGAAAGGCTGGGTGTAAGCACAAATACCTGCACACATACGGAGCACTGCTTTTAACTATTATTAGTAGTAGTATTATAATGATTTGAACAAGTTGGGACAACCCTTCAGTTCACTACTGTACCTATCAATTATCCAGTAGTAGTGGTTATGGTTCCTCAATAGACATTTAACATATTACAGCACTACTTTTGGTGTTTTTTCAGGAATTGCTCTTGAGAAAATGTCATGTAATTGTCCCCTCCCAAAGTTGATAACAGATTTTAGCCCCTGCTAGGGCAGATGGCACACAGACAGCAGAACTGGGGACAGATATGCAGGGACAGACTGGCAGAGACAGGGAGTCTCAGGTAAGTTTGTTGCACCCCATATACAGTACCATTGCCACCTATACTGTCCAGTATGTATGCAGGTATATGTACTACAACCAGCAATACCAAGAAAGGCTGGGTGTAAGCACATATACCTGCACACATACTGGACTGATAAGGAGCACTGCTTTTAACTATTATTAGTAGTAGTATTATAATGATTTGAACAAGTTGGGACAACCCTTCAGTTCACTACTGTACCTATCAATTATCCAGTAGTAGTGGTTATGGTTCCTCAATAGACATTTAACATATTACAGCGTAGGCTATGTGTTACAGCACTACTTTTGGTGTTTTTTCAGGAATTGCTCTTGAGAAAATGTCATGTAATTGTCCCTTCTAAGGCAGATGGCACACAGACAGCAGAACTGGGGACAGATATGCAGGGACAGACTGGCAGAGACAGGGAGTCTCAGGTAAGTTTGTTGCACCCCATATACAGTACCATTGCCACCTACTGTCCATGCAGGTATATGTACTACAACCAGCAATACCAAGAAAGGCTGGGTGTAAGCACAAATACCTGCACACATACTGGACTGATAAGGAGCACTGCTTTTAACTATTATTAGTAGTAGTATTATAATGATTTGAACAAGTTGGGACAACCCTTCAGTTCACTACTGTACCTATCAATTATCCAGTAGTAGTGGTTATGGTTCCTCAATAGACATTTAACATATTACAGCACTACTTTTGGTGTTTTTTCAGGAATTGCTCGAGAAAATGTCATGTAATTGTCCCCTCCAAAGTTGATAACAGATTTTAAAGTTGATAACAGATTTTAGCCCCTGCTAGGGCAGATGGCACACAGACAGCAGAACTGGGGACAGATATGCAGGGACATGTAATTGTCCCTTCTCAGGCAGAGACAGGGAGTCTCAGGTAAGTTTGTTGCACCCCATATACAGTCAGTGTACAGTACCATTGCCACCTACTGTCCAGTATGTATGCAGGTATATGTACTACAACCAGCAATACCAAGAAAGGCTGGGTGTAAGCACAAATACCTGCACACATACTGGACTGATAAGGAGCACTGCTTTTAACTATTATTAGTAGTAGTATTATAATGATTTGAACAAGTTGGGACAACCCTTCAGTTCACTACTGTACCTATCAATTATCCAGTAGTAGTGATTATGGTTCCTCAATATACATTTAACATATTACAGCGTAGGCTATGTGTTACAGCACTACTTTTGGTGTTTTTTCAGGAATTGCTCTTGAGAAAATGTCATGTAATTGTCCCTTCTAAGGCAGATGGCACACAGACAGCAGAACTGGGGACAGATATGCAGGGACAGACTGGCAGAGACAGGGAGTCTCAGGTAAGTTTGTTGCACCCCATATACAGTACCATTGCCACCTACTGTCCAGTATGTATGCAGGTATATGTACTACAACCAGCAATACCAAGAAAGGCTGGGTGTAAGCACAAATACCTGCACACATACTGGACTGATAAGGAGCACTGCTTTTAACTATTATTAGTAGTAGTATTATAATGATTTGAACAAGTTGGGACAACCCTTCAGTTCACTACTGTACCTATCAATTATCCAGTAGTAGTGGTTATGGTTCCTCAATAGACATTTAACATATTACAGCACTACTTTTGGTGTTTTTTCAGGAATTGCTCTTGAGAAAATGTCATGTAATTGTCCCCTCCCAAAGTTGATAACAGATTTTAGCCCCTGCTAGGGCAGATGGCACACAGACAGCAGAACTGGGGACAGATATGCAGGGACAGACTGGCAGAGACAGGGAGTCTCAGGTAAGTTTGTTGCACCCCATATACAGTACCATTGCCACCTATACTGTCCAGTATGTATGCAGGTATATGTACTACAACCAGCAATACCAAGAAAGGCTGGGTGTAAGCACATATACCTGCACACATACTGGACTGATAAGGAGCACTGCTTTTAACTATTATTAGTAGTAGTATTATAATGATTTGAACAAGTTGGGACAACCCTTCAGTTCACTACTGTACCTATCAATTATCCAGTAGTAGTGGTTATGGTTCCTCAATAGACATTTAACATATTACAGCACTACTTTTGGTGTTTTTTCAGGAATTGCTCTTGAGAAAATGTCATGTAATTGTCCCCTCCCAAAGTTGATAACAGATTTTAGCCCCTGCTAGGGCAGATGGCACACAGACAGCAGAACTGGGGACAGATATGCAGGGACAGACTGGCAGAGACAGGGAGTCTCAGGTAAGTTTGTTGCACCCCATATACAGTCAGTGTACAGTACCATTGCCACCTACTGTCCAGTATGTATGCAGGTATATGTACTACAACCAGCAATACCAAGAAAGGCTGGGTGTAAGCACAAATACCTGCACACATACTGGACTGATAAGGAGCACTGCTTTTAACTATTATTAGTAGTAGTATTATAATGATTTGAACAAGTTGGGACAACCCTTCAGTTCACTACTGTACCTATCAATTATCCAGTAGTAGTGATTATGGTTCCTCAATATACATTTAACATATTACAGCGTAGGCTATGTGTTACAGCACTACTTTTGGTGTTTTTTCAGGAATTGCTCTTGAGAAAATGTCATGTAATTGTCCCTTCTAAGTTGATATCAGATTTTAGCCCCTGCTAGGGCAGATGGCACACAGACAGCAGAACTGGGGACAGATATGCAGGGACAGACTGGCAGAGACAGGGAGTCTCAGGTAAGTTTGTTGCACCCCATATACAGTACCATTGCCACCTATACTGTCCAGTATGTATGCAGGTATATGTACTACAACCAGCAATACCAAGAAAGGCTGGGTGTAAGCACATATACCTGCACACATACTGGACTGATAAGGAGCACTGCTTTTAACTATTATTAGTAATTGTATTATAATGATTTGAACAAGTTGGGACAACCCTTCAGTTCACTACTGTACCTATCAATTATCCAGTAGTAGTGATTATGGTTCCTCAATATACATTTAACATATTACAGCGTAGGCTGTGTGTTACAGCACTACTTTTGGTGTTTTTTCAGGAATTGCTCTTGAGAAAATGTCATGTAATTGTCCCTTCTAAGTTGATATCAGATTTTAGCCCCTGCTAGGGCAGATGGCACACAGACAGCAGAACTGGGGACAGATATGCAGGGACAGACTGGCAGAGACAGGGAGTCTCAGGTAAGTTTGTTGCACCCCATATACAGTACCATTGCCACCTACTGTCCATGCAGGTATATGTACTACAACCAGCAATACCAAGAAAGGCTGGGTGTAAGCACAAATACCTGCACACATACGGAGCACTGCTTTTAACTATTATTAGTAGTAGTATTATAATGATTTGAACAAGTTGGGACAACCCTTCAGTTCACTACTGTACCTATCAATTATCCAGTAGTAGTGGTTATGGTTCCTCAATAGACATTTAACATATTACAGCACTACTTTTGGTGTTTTTTCAGGAATTGCTCTTGAGAAAATGTCATGTAATTGTCCCCTCCCAAAGTTGATAACAGATTTTAGCCCCTGCTAGGGCAGATGGCACACAGACAGCAGAACTGGGGACAGATATGCAGGGACAGACTGGCAGAGACAGGGAGTCTCAGGTAAGTTTGTTGCACCCCATATACAGTACCATTGCCACCTATACTGTCCAGTATGTATGCAGGTATATGTACTACAACCAGCAATACCAAGAAAGGCTGGGTGTAAGCACATATACCTGCACACATACTGGACTGATAAGGAGCACTGCTTTTAACTATTATTAGTAGTAGTATTATAATGATTTGAACAAGTTGGGACAACCCTTCAGTTCACTACTGTACCTATCAATTATCCAGTAGTAGTGATTATGGTTCCTCAATATACATTTAACATATTACAGCGTAGGCTGTGTGTTACAGCACTACTTTTGGTGTTTTTTCAGGAATTGCTCTTGAGAAAATGTCATGTAATTGTCCCTTCTAAGTTGATATCAGATTTTAGCCCCTGCTAGGGCAGATGGCACACAGACAGCAGAACTGGGGACAGATATGCAGGGACAGGGAGTCTCAGGTAAGTTTGTTGCACCCCATATACAGTCAGTGTACAGTACCATTGCCACCTATACTGTCCAGTATGTATGCAGGTATATGTACTACAACCAGCAATACCAAGAAAGGCTGGGTGTAAGCACATATACCTGCACACATACTGGACTGATGAGGAGCACTGCTTTTAACTAATATTAGTAATTGTATTATAATGATTTGAACAAGTTGGGACAACCCTTCAGTTCACTACTGTACCTATCAATTATCCAGTAGTAGTGGTTATGGTTCCTCAATAGACATTTAACATATTACAGCGTAGGCTATGTGTTACAGCACTACTTTTGGTGTTTTTTCAGGAATTGCTCTTGAGAAAATGTCATGTAATTGTCCCTTCTAAGTTGATATCAGATTTTAGCCCCTGCTAGGGCAGATGGCACACAGACAGCAGAACTGAACAAGGGGACAGATATGCAGGGACAGCGTAGGCTATGTGTTACAGGTTTTTTCAGGAGAAAATGTCATGTAATTGTCCCTCAGGTAAGTTTGTTGCACAGCCCAGATATGCAGGGACAGTCTCAGGTAAGTTTGTTGCACCCCATATACAGTACCATTGCCACCTATACTGTCCAGTATGTATGCAGGTATATGTACTACAACCAGCAATACCAAGAAAGGCTGGGTGTAAGCACATATACCTGCACACATACTGGACTGATGAGGAGCACTGCTTTTAACTAATATTAGTAATTGTATTATAATGATTTGAACAAGTTGGGACAACCCTTCAGTTCACTACTGTACCTATCAATTATCCAGTAGTAGTGATTATGGTTCCTCAATATACATTTAACATATTACAGCGTAGGCTATGTGTTACAGCACTACTTTTAGGTTTTTCCTTTCCTTTAACAAAACAATAAAACCATTTAATGTTCATATTTAACAACACTATGGTTGAATGAATCTCTCACCACATCGACTTCTGCACTGCCACCCAGAAAAAGAGGGAACTTGGAACTTACCTCAGTTTAATTTATGATCCTAGGAGGACATCTACGGGCCTTTTTAAGTACTACACCTATTATATTAGATCAGAAACAGGAGGGATAAACAGGAGATAGGCCTGTGCACCTTACAACTAACCAGTTGAAACGAAACACAATTATATTCAAAACCTAACCCCAACCCTCGTAACCCTAACCCTGGATCAACAGACTCAAAACTAGAAACCTAACCCTAACCAGTTGAAACAAAACACAATTATATTCAAACCCTAACCCCCGTAACCCTAACACCCGTAACCCTAGATCAACAGACTCAAAACTAGAAACCTAACCCTTAACCCTAACCCCCCTAACCCTAAACCTAACCTCTAACCCAAACACTGGAGCAGTTACACCAACTTCGGAGGACACACATCACTGGAAACAACAACAACAAAAAATCTGGACCCGTATCTCCCATTCCCCAAGTGGACGAAAACACGGCAAAAAATCTACCGCATACACAGGATCCCAAATGGACAAAAACGCGATGGTAGCTAGACTTGTATGGCAATTTAGCTAGTTAACTTGCTAGCTAATTTGTCCTGTGACATAAACATTGCGTTATTTTTTTACCTGAATTACACAAATTCCTCTACTCCGACAATTAATCCACACATAAACAGGTCAACTGAATCGTTTCTAGTCATCCCTCCTTCTTCATCTTTGCCATCAACACAAATCAGTTCGTCCTTCAATCAACCACGTGAGTGAGGAGATATCACGTGCATAGGCAGAAATCCCAGGGGGGACACGATCCCCCTATCCTGGGAAAAATATGATTTCCCCCCCCCCCCAATATATCACTGTAAACATATCTATGTAATTTCAATAATATGAATGAACGCAATGAAAGCACTTAAGCTGATTATAGACACTAATAGCGCGTTTTTAAGTTTCAAAAGACTGCGACCCCCGCCCTTTGCCTCAATGGTTTGATCCACTGTAGGTCATTAGTTTAGCTAACTAATTAAACTAATTGACTTGAGGTTAACGTTGGAAGCGCTCACACACTCTTGCTGAATTTGCAGAGCTGGCGCGCAAACATTAACTATCAAGCTAGCTAGCTAGTACCTATTCAATTTATGTGGAGTTGTCAAAAATTGAACTTTTGCTATCGTCTGTTAACAAGGTTGGTTATGTTTCCACCTGCCTCGAAAGAAATGTGTATTTAATGTTCAAGCATTCTTATTGGTTGGATCTCAGCATTCAAGCATTCTTATTGGTTGATTTCATCTGGGCGCTCGTGTCACCGACTAACACCATGGTGTAGCTCCAGTTCTCCTCAGTCCGAGAAAACACATAGAGAAGGGTATGTGTTGCAAATTACTCCTTTGTAGAAGTCCATAACAATAATTAATGCTGTATGTTATAAGGGAGTGTGAGACTATTGAAACATGTAACTTTCAGAGTTTTATTGTTGTTATTAATATAGTTTACAGAGTGCTAAAAGTGCTGCTGTTGCTAGCTAGAAAGCCTTTCTGGATGTAGACGATTAGCTTTGCTGGCCACCTGTGCTGGCGTTGCATTATGGGAGATGTAGTTTGGTCCTCTACGGTTTGAATGGAATAGAGGCGATTTCACGTTGTAACACGTTGAAATAAATGATGAAAGGCTGGTTGTAAGTACATATACCTGCATACATACTGGACTGATAAGGAACACTGCTATAACTATTATTAGTAGTAGTATTATAATGATTTGAACAACCCTTCAGTTAACTACTGTACCTATCAATTATCCAGTAGTAGTGATTATGGTTCCTCAATATACATTTAACATATTACAGCGTAGGCTATGTGTTACAGCACTACTTTTGGTGTTTTTTCAGGAATTGCTCTTGAGAAAATGTCATGTAATTGTCCCTTCTAAGTTGATATCAGATTTTAGCCCCTGCTAGGGCAGATGGCACACAGACAGCAGAACTGGGGACAGATATGCAGGGACAGGGAGTCTCAGGTAAGTTTGTTGCACCCCATATACAGTCAGTGTACAGTACCATTGCCACCTATACTGTCCAGTATGTATGCAGGTATATGTACTACAACCAGCAATACCAAGAAAGGCTGGGTGTAAGCACATATACCTGCACACATACTGGACTGATAAGGAGCACTGCTTTTAACTATTATTAGTAATTGTATTATAATGATTTGAACAAGTTGGGACATGCCTTCAGTTCACTACTGTACCTATCAATTATCCAGTAGTAGTGATTATGGTTCCTCAATATACATTTAACATATTACAGCGTAGGCTGTGTGTTACAGCACTACTTTTGGTGTTTTTTCAGGAATTGCTCTTGAGAAAATGTCATGTAATTGTCCCTTCTAAGTTGATATCAGATTTTAGCCCCTGCTAGGGCAGATGGCACACAGACAGCAGAACTGGGGACAGATATGCAGGGACAGGGAGTCTCAGGTAAGTTTGTTGCACCCCATATACAGTCAGTGTACAGTACCATTGCCACCTATACTGTCCAGTATGTATGCAGGTATATGTACTACAACCAGCAATACCAAGAAAGGCTGGGTGTAAGCACATATACCTGCACACATACTGGACTGATAAGGAGCACTGCTTTTAACTATTATTAGTAATTGTATTATAATGATTTGAACAAGTTGGGACATGCCTTCAGTTCACTACTGTACCTATCAATTATCCAGTAGTAGTGATTATGGTTCCTCAATATACATTTAACATATTACAGCGTAGGCTGTGTGTTACAGCACTACTTTTGGTGTTTTTTCAGGAATTGCTCTTGAGAAAATGTCATGTAATTGTCCCTTCTAAGTTGATATCAGATTTTAGCCCCTGCTAGGGCAGATGGCACACAGACAGCAGAACTGGGGACAGATATGCAGGGACAGGGAGTCTCAGGTAAGTTTGTTGCACCCCATATACAGTCAGTGTACAGTACCATTGCCACCTATACTGTCCAGTATGTATGCAGGTATATGTACTACAACCAGCAATACCAAGAAAGGCTGGGTGTAAGCACAAATACCTGCACACATACGGAGCACTGCTTTTAACTATTATTAGTAGTAGTATTATAATGATTTGAACAAGTTGGGACAACCCTTCAGTTCACTACTGTACCTATCAATTATCCAGTAGTAGTGGTTATGGTTCCTCAATAGACATTTAACATATTACAGCACTACTTTTGGTGTTTTTTCAGGAATTGCTCTTGAGAAAATGTCATGTAATTGTCCCCTCCCAAAGTTGATAACAGATTTTAGCCCCTGCTAGGGCAGATGGCACACAGACAGCAGAACTGGGGACAGATATGCAGGGACAGACTGGCAGAGACAGGGAGTCTCAGGTAAGTTTGTTGCACCCCATATACAGTACCATTGCCACCTATACTGTCCAGTATGTATGCAGGTATATGTACTACAACCAGCAATACCAAGAAAGGCTGGGTGTAAGCACATATACCTGCACACATACTGGACTGATAAGGAGCACTGCTTTTAACTATTATTAGTAGTAGTATTATAATGATTTGAACAAGTTGGGACAACCCTTCAGTTCACTACTGTACCTATCAATTATCCAGTAGTAGTGGTTATGGTTCCTCAATAGACATTTAACAGCGTAGGCTATGTGTTACAGCACTACTTTTGGTGTTTTTTCAGGAATTGCTCTTGAGAAAATGTCATGTAATTGTCCCTTCTAAGTTGATATCAGATTTTAGCCCCTGCTAGGGCAGATGGCACACAGACAGCAGAACTGGGGACAGATATGCAGGGACAGACTGGCAGAGACAGGGAGTCTCAGGTAAGTTTGTTGCACCCCATATACAGTACCATTGCCACCTACTGTCCAGTATGTATGCAGGTATATGTACTACAACCAGCAATACCAAGAAAGGCTGGGTGTAAGCACAAATACCTGCACACATACTGGACTGATAAGGAGCACTGCTTTTAACTATTATTAGTAGTAGTATTATAATGATTTGAACAAGTTGGGACAACCCTTCAGTTCACTACTGTACCTATCAATTATCCAGTAGTAGTGGTTATGGTTCCTCAATAGACATTTAACATATTACAGCACTACTTTTGGTGTTTTTTCAGGAATTGCTCTTGAGAAAATGTCATGTAATTGTCCCCTCCCAAAGTTGATAACAGATTTTAGCCCCTGCTAGGGCAGATGGCACACAGACAGCAGAACTGGGGACAGATATGCAGGGACAGACTGGCAGAGACAGGGAGTCTCAGGTAAGTTTGTTGCACCCCATATACAGTACCATTGCCACCTATACTGTCCAGTATGTATGCAGGTATATGTACTACAACCAGCAATACCAAGAAAGGCTGGGTGTAAGCACATATACCTGCACACATACTGGACTGATAAGGAGCACTGCTTTTAACTATTATTAGTAGTAGTATTATAATGATTTGAACAAGTTGGGACAACCCTTCAGTTCACTACTGTACCTATCAATTATCCAGTAGTAGTGGTTATGGTTCCTCAATAGACATTTAACATATTACAGCGTAGGCTATGTGTTACAGCACTACTTTTGGTGTTTTTTCAGGAATTGCTCTTGAGAAAATGTCATGTAATTGTCCCTTCTAAGTTGATATCAGATTTTAGCCCCTGCTAGGGCAGATGGCACACAGACAGCAGAACTGGGGACAGATATGCAGGGACAGGGAGTCTCAGGTAAGTTTGTTGCACCCCATATACAGTCAGTGTACAGTACCATTGCCACCTACTGTCCAGTATGTATGCAGGTATATGTACTACAACCAGCAATACCAAGAAAGGCTGGGTGTAAGCACAAATACCTGCACACATACTGGACTGATAAGGAGCACTGCTTTTAACTATTATTAGTAGTAGTATTATAATGATTTGAA